>NC_089796.1:17121801-17146801 GCF_040412425.1 Macrobrachium rosenbergii | reverse complement strand
CTTTAAGTCGAGCAGACAGATGGTCTATCGATCACGCTGGGTAAAATGAAACACAACAACAACAAAGGAGGGGGAGGGAGGCAATTTGCTAGCGAATTCTTACAATCATATTAATATATATATATATATATATATATATATATATATATATATATATATATATATATATATATATATATATATATATATTTATATGTATATACATATATATACAGTATGTATATATATATATATATATATATATATATATATATATATATATATATATATATATATATATATACATATATATATATATATATATATATATATATATATATATATATATATATATACAAATACAAAGTATAATAACATATTTCAGTTTTGTTTTTGTGTTGGATGTTAACGTAATTCATTTTTCTTTGCTTTTTGGTTTTCTTGTCAGATATTAACGTAACTTTGTAAAAACCTTTGACTTTTGGTTCAATTTTGGTTTCCACTCTATTATTCAGTCACCTCGTACAGGGGCTGTTCACTGTTAACCATCTCTGGATACTCCCACCGGTTTGTGTGTTCTTCTATTTTCTTGTTCGCGAGCGTCTATGGGAGTGTTCAGCGTTTACCGGTTGGCAGTGGGGTTTTCTTCGGTGTTGGTGGGCCCGAAGACCCGTTAATCTGGTTGTGGCCTCCCTACAGAAGGGTATCTTGGACACCGTAGGCATATCTGGCAGTAGCTGCAGCTTGGTGAAGGATCATTTATTTACGCTGTGTGAAAGCGAAGTGGCTCCTCCTGTTTTGATTGACTCCCGGGTGAAGGAAGAGTAGACTTCGTGTCTCACCTGCTTGGCTTGAGTGGGACGTACCGCTTAGGTGTTTCTGTTCGTCACTGGTCATGAGAGACGATCATTTGTATGCCATTGAACTGCCTTTGCCTCGCTGTTCCAACGTATCCTTGAGGTCGTCAGCCGGAGCTTCAATGGCTGAGAAGTGTAAGCCACTAACAATATTTTCATATAATAATTATTATCCTCGCGATTATTATTTTTGGCGGACTTTTGCTGACGTGCGTCAGCCTAAGAGAGATCGACCCTATATACGTGTGTGACCCGTAGGGTTATGGGATTATTTCATCGCTATTCTGTAGTATCAAAATACTGATTTACTGGATCGCCAGTCTGCCTTTTTTTGTAATCTTCAATTGTTATTATGAAAGTGTGTATTTTTGGTTTGTTGTTAGGTGTAGGGAATTATTGTATCTAGCTATGTTTAAGGATTCTTTCTCTCAGTACCCTTTCCTGTCGCGCGTTTGTGATCATTTTTCGCCACAGTATGTTTGTGTCTTCCCACCTTCTCCTATAGCTTCCTCTCCTCCTGTTGGTACGACTGTTAGCTAGGAGTTTGTGTTTGTTGCTTGTATGATGTGTGGTCCTTGCCTTTTCGGGTGGTTATGTAATTACAGTGGTACCCACTTGTGTAAAAATATATTTGTTATTTACTATTATATACACTGTGTTTATTTCGTCCTTCCTGTTTACGTCTGAGTTTCGTTTTTGCTGTTCCTACGGCTATGACTCCAGTAACATAGGAACAGATAGCTTTAAGGTGGATTTATTATATATATATATATATATATATATATATATATATATATATATATATATATATATATATATATATATATATATATATATACTATATATATATATCAGTAGCCCGCAAATATCACTTAATATCGAATTCTTTACCTTGGGGATAACTTACACCAGAGGAGAATTATAACAGATAAGTCCACCTACCTCGGTTAAGACTATTGTCTATCACTTTCTGCAAATCAAAAAGGTCTCAGTTCGAATCCTGGCTAGGGCAGATGCACTTATCACTTATAATCTCCCTCTGGTTGTAAGTTATTTCCATGGTAAAGTGAATTCGATAATAAGCGACAAAACTTCACATATACACACAAGCACAACCACATATAAACAAGTGGACAGAATGATACAGAAGTGTGTGTGTGTGTGTGTGTGTGTGTGTGTGTACGCGCGCGCGCGCGCCCATGAGTTTGTATGGCACTGTTAGCCAGATATAAAGTACACGTGTATCGCAGTGATAACAGACAGGAATCTTCTGATGTCGAGATAAAACGTCTCTCTCAAAAAACACGAAAACAAAAGAAAGTATTGGTTGGAGAATCTCCTCCTCCTTCAGGAATTCAAATGAAAGACAACATATCGGTGTCATACGAGGAAAAAATGATCAGCTTTGCTCTGGCATCCCTTTTGATGAGTAAAAGCCTTCATACCTGATTATTTTCCCCATTAGACACGACTTTACAGTAGTTAAAAACAATATTATTATTATATTATTACTATTATTATTATCATGCACGTACATCCTCACGGCATAACCCAAAAGGCTATCAACTGAATAGCATGTGTCCCTATATAGGATATTGACTGACTGATAAGAGGAACGGCAGTCTGTTAAAACAGAAATACTCAGGTCCCACCGACGAAGCATATCTGAGAGTCGAAATGTTACCGACTGAAAAATTCAAATGCTGATACCCCATACTGCAGTAATAATGAGTTGCCGAAAGAGAATGAATATATGCTGGTAAGCAGCAAAAGTACACTCGCCTGACCCTCAGCGTCCTCACTGGCCTATCTCGAAACCTGATAAGAGATTGCGTGAAAGAGGGTCGTGGCACTTGCGAACGTTTTCTCTTTCTCTCTTTCTTTTACATCTTTATATCTTCGTTTGAAACCCCCATAAGGAAAGAGTCAACAACCTATGAACTCAAAAGGGCTCCGAGGGGAAATCAGCCCGCAAAGAGAGAGAGACGTTATATGGAAAGGTGACAAATAAATAAATAAATATGAGGGAATAACAAAATAAACGGCTGAACCTGAATTCAGACGTCAGCAAAAAGCAGGAATTTATGAGATAATCCTCAATCGTTCTGCTGAACTTCGGGAAATTATAGTAGGTTTAAAATGTGGCTGTGTATCGAGCGCGGTGGTGTACATACTATGATGCACGCCTGTGTTCGTGTGTGCTTGTGTCTGAACATTTCGTGCATGGCTTCATCTCCGTAGTTCGAAGGATTAGCTCATCGAGGTCCTCTCGGTTTAATTATATGATTATACACATAAAACAGTGATCACTTGATTTGATTTGGATTTCTCTTCTTCTTCTTCTTTCTTCTTCTCTTCTTCTTTCTTCTTTCTTCTCTCTCTCTCTCTGATGCGAGATGCCGGGATCGAACATGGGCTATTTTGTTTCAAGCTGAGAGAGCTAACACTATGCTAAGAATACAGAGAGAGAGAGAGAGAGAGAGAGAGAGAGAGAGAGAGAGAGAGAGAGAGAGAGAGAGAATATACTGTACAATCAAACATCAGATTACATAAAAATGGATCGGCGAAAACGTCTTGCAAATGGTCCATAAAATCCCATTGACTGTAAAATTCCAAGTCTGTTCCAATTAATCTTATTGCTTACAAGAATATGCGGTGCAATTAACAATTAACTTGAAGCACTCAAGATTAACGAATAAATTAACGTAATAAAAAATGGAGCAATACGCAAAACAAATGATCAGTGAATGCTTAAGATAAAAAGATTAAATAACCACTTATGTTGACAAGGCATTAGTGCGCAACACATCCATATTAATTTGCAACGAACTGAAGAAATAAGCAACCACTTCCGTCAAGAAGGTTTCAACACCATCACTTAGACGATAAAACAAGTAAGTACTCACTCTGACAAGTGGCCATGACGGCGAAGTTCTGCTGTCAACCACCCAATGTGTCGAATAAGAGTAAAACTGAGTCTTCTTCTGAGGATGCTCTCTCCTGCCAGATACACGGCGCGAGAACTTGCACCAGCTGTGTATGGTTTGCGCGTGAAAGAACTAATGATATATGCAATCCTCTGGGTAGACGCACTGAATGAGGTGAGCTCGCGGTGGAGGGGGAGGGGGCACGCTCTCTAGTAACACCTCCCCAGATTAGGGACCTACCGAAAAGAGGTTCTAGCTGGATTTCATGGAGATCACTTCAGCAGACGCGTCTGCCCTTCAGACCCTACGCCGCAATGCTTGACTATACGACCCCAGGGGGCTTGAATGAGTGACTGACTGATTTCGGAATGCTGGCTGTGCAATGACTAAGGTCACTGAAGTCGATCTTGGATGCCAAACGCGTCTAGTTTAATGATCATTAAACTTGGGGGGGGGCGCGCCCCCGAAGCTTCCAAGGGGGGCGCAAGCAGGGTTGCCAGATGGTGACTATTATTTCTTTTATTTGTGATGTTAATTGTAAAATTGCCAAAAACATTATCACTTCTTCTATCTGTTTTCTAATTATTATCTCAAAACATGCCAAAAATTCCAAATATAAGTCAGTTTTCAATTCAAATCTAGTTTATGAATTGTCTTTTATTGTTATGATAAGATCCTCCCGTTTTCTATGACCACTTTATCAACTGAAATATAGCACAATGCATACTTATGAAAAATTTTACAGCAATGAAACAAAAATCTGTCATTCATCCACATACCCATATACGCCATGAAGTATAATAGTATACAAGTAGACGACGTATTGTTTATAGTTTATAGTTGGCAAAAATTTCAGGGGTAGGGGGGCGTGGGCTCTATACATAATGCAGAGGGGGTCGCAAGGCAAGAAAGTCTAAGAACCACTGGTCTAGTTCGTACCGTCTCTCTCATATCAGGCATCTTATTGATGTCAACTGTTTATGAAAGAGTAAATGTGACACCCTTCACACTTAAGTAATCTCTGAGGAGCGAAATGACTACCGCGGAAAAAGGGGGTTTCAAAAAACGACTCCATAAAATTTACAATGAACTCAAGCTCTGCCTTCGACAGCTGGGTAAATGAAATGTGTACAGTCATTTCAAGAGTCTCTGATAATTATGATACCGGCGGCAACTCGTCGTACGTCGTCAAACGGAAGGTTTAGATAAGAGAGGTCAAGAAAAAGATAATGAGAAAGTGGCAGGCGTTATTGGATTTTTACCTGAACAAGATTAACTGACAACAGCCAGGAGCTTCTGATACTTGTTTACCGTCCTCCAAGTCTTCCTACGCAACCAAACCAGTTTATTTCACTTTCATTTTTCCTTCTATTTTTCTCCAATCTTTCCCACTTCGTTTTAATAATTTGGCTTTTTATTCCATATTTATTATGTATAAAATCCTTTTCATACACATGCACACACATATATATCTATTTAAATAATATACATATATATATATATATATATATATATATATATATATATATATATATATATATATATATATATATATAAATTATTTTTTCCACTTAATTCCTCTTTTCCAAAAGAATTTGTTTCTAATAACAAAGAAACAAAAAATATAGGAAAGCGTATTGATGAACGTATAGAATATGCTGTTTAATACTTTCAACAGCATGAGCAAGACATCTAACACATTAGAGTAATATTATTAGACTGTATTATAAAACCCATTCACTTTATATTGTAACCTAAAAGAACTGTTTCACACACTATACAATAGCAATCGATAATTGAGTAAAACAAGTTCCTAGGAGCCTAATAGAATGCGCCCGGCTTCTTCTCCTTCCCCTATGTGGTTATGGACATTGTGAACTCGAGTGTCATTCCTTCATACTTGTAATTTAATCCTCAGCCGTCACAGGTATTTCAGTCTAGGAATCTATTTCGATTTGAGGCGAAGGTCTGTTTTCCCCTCGGAAAATGAGTGAATTTGATTAGTGTTCTGCCTTCTCGTATATATAAAATTACTGTACTTGACTTCTTATTAGACAATCGTACGTGTTAACTGGAATGAAAAAGGCTGAAAGATAATAAAAGGATTGCGCGTGCAATGTCGAGACAGGGAACGCATAAGGTCACATATTGCTGCGGGAAACATTCGAGTGAGCTTGACGTTTACTTTCGCATTAAGCGTAATACCAAAGTTCCACATTCATTTTGTGACACTTTACAAGCTTTGCATCACTAAGTGAACTAAGGTACAGTAGGAGTGTTATACTCGTGTCAACAAATAAAATGTACTTATGACAATATGACGAAACTAGACAGGTCACGAAAGGGAGCCTCTAAAGGAGGGGTTCCAAAGTGGTGCTCGCGTGCACCTCTGTGCTCTCTGATAATCTGGCAGTGCTCTTTCGAAGTTATTAAAATCGTGCTCGCGAGCACCAACTCTTCATAGGCCTGACAGCCGAATTTAAAATACCCTTCCGCATTTTTCGTTTTATATTCATAAACTGCTTGCGAGTTGCTTTGGCAAACACTAATGCGGCAAAAATAGAAAAGCTAGCCAAAGCAGTTCAGCAGCAGGGTTCTCACTGAACCCACAAAATAGCGGAGATGTGGACTTGTTTTATTATTATTGAAATAATTAGCTTGTGTGTCAGTGTTCAGGATATAATGCTTCCTATGAATTTTATTTGCTCTCTTTTTTTTTCCTTTGTAGTTTTCCACGTTTATCACAACACGATTAACATAATGAGAAATATAGCTGATAACAAGCAAACGTATGTTTTAGTTTGTTATTGAACAATAAAACTCATTTAGTTACACTTTCAGATATCAATATATTCTGACATGAGAGGTAAACATATTACCTGTGAATCATTGTGTGCCGCTAAAGTACTATAATATCCATGACAGGTATGTAAAATATGCCTGATTGGTGAATGTCAGTAACTTCGAATAAACATCCAAGCAGTAAAAAATCATATTTGAATCTTCAATAGCAAGTAAATTAAAATTTTTGTTACCTTTAAATAAACGAAGACTAAGTCTTTCACTTACTAATCGGACTGCTTCTTAATTCCCAAACTATAAAATTATTGTGGTGCTCTCACAGTTATCCAGAAAACAGGTGGGTGCTCATCAGCTTGAAAAGGTTGGGAACCCCGGTTAAAGCATATTTTACTGCGGAGCTCACGTAGGCTACGTAAGCGTGCGTCTGTGTGCGTGCATGTGCCATTCAGTGCATATACTTTGACCGATGTAGTTTTAATGGAAGCACAGTAATCGTCTCATTCACCATCTTATTGGTGAAGCAAAGAGCGGACTGCTCATTCATTCTCTAGAAGCTTCAGTCTAGCAAAGAAACCTAAACTCAAGACTTGAGAGGCCGTGAGTAGTGTACAATTAACTCGGCCAAGATTATACTTTAAGTTCTCTCTGTCAGTAAGCACCGTTATGTTAAAATGAATGAATATCATTTAATTTTTGTTGAGCATTCAGTGTTGAACTGAATATAGAATTTAAGCAAAAGGCCAAACACTGGGACCAAAGAGGTCATTCAGCGCTGAAACAGAAACTGACAGTAAAAGTTTAAAAGGGGTAACAGGAGGAAAGCCTCGCAGTTGTACTATGAATCAACTGCTAGGAGAGTGTGGAAAGTACGATGGAAGAAATATGAATGGAGGTACAGTAAAAGGAACGAAAGGGGTTGCAGCTAGGGGGCCGAACGCTGCAAAGAACCTTAAGTAACGGCTAGCCTACAGTGCCCCGCACAAGGCGCACTGGCGGCACTACCCGCCCACGGGGAACATTCAGTGTGCTTCACGAAATAACTGGCTACATTCTAGCGTTGCTGTCAATATGGACCCTTTTCTAGAAATCTTTCATTGCTTTGTTTACTGTTACTGAGCTAACTGTACAATGGAAGAAAACTGCTTAGGCCTATTTCTGAGGCCTTTGGAATCACAGAAGTACAGATTTGGACTGCTATTAAAGAAAACGGCGATGTAGTATTTGGAGGCCCACATTGTTGGCAGAGGTCTCAAATCAAGTGGGTCCTTCCTTAGTAATACTCCTGCTCAAAGAAAGAGGAATCCGAGGAAATATGGGGCTGATTGTGAGAACCGATCAGTCAATCAATCAGTCTACACTGGTAATCAAGCCTTTTTTTTTAATTACTTTGCTATATCTGGATAAGACATCCAATTATCTTCTTTTATCACCTTTCCACTACTCAACCTCATCATAATGCTCCATACATTCTCTTCGCCAATGACATACTTGTCCTTTCTTTCATACTTCATCACTTTTATATGTTCTAGCCTTCTTTACATCCGGTTTCCTTTCCAGAATGTTAATTTCAACAGCTTCCATCCGTCTTGCACGGGCATTTTACATCAAGCCTTAGGGCACCGGACTTCATATAACTCGAAAACAATCAATTTTGCCTTCTTCATCTTGTGCCAATCAACATTCACTCTGCCGCTAATCGTGAAAGTTAAGAAAATCAATGCTTGATAATACATACAATCGTTTCATTTAATTTGTTACCAGTTACCTAAACAAATATTACACTTAACTTCCTCTCCTCAATGACTCTTTTATCAAGGTCTGCATAGTTTCTCTCCATATCTCAATTCACTACAACCATTTTATCAATTCCAATACAACAACTCTTCCTTGCAATATCTGCATATTGTTTTGGCGTTACCCGGCCTCCAATTCAGATCTTTTATTCTCATCTTTACTCTGTCCCTCAATTTATTTATGGTAAAAACCAAGAGCTTCATTAAACTTTATGGTCGTCCATGACCTAAATATGCATTCAAGAACTCATACATACGCCCACATGAATACAAAAGACAAACACACACACATATATATATACTTGTATATATATATATATATATATATATATATATATATATATATATATATATATATATATATATATCCGTTAAAATCAGTTAATTGCATCAATGAGTTTCTTGCAGGATTCTTCATACCGTCGGAATTTTTATCCGATTCTCATGTGTCAATGTACTGATTTTTTTTTATTTGGCACGAAAAACTGTTTCACCACTCTGTGGCCTTTTCAAGCGACTACTGAAGTACATAGGGCTTACAACCTATTTATTTCATCGTTGTAAGTGCAGACTGCGATTCAGCAATCGACTGAAGATGCCACAGAGTGGTGAAACAGCTGTCGTGACAAAAAAAAAAAATAAATAAATAAATGGAAGAAACGGGCGCATGAGAATCGGAAAAAAACTCCGACGTTATGAAGATTTCTGCAAGCAACTCGTTGATGCCCCTAAATCAATTGCTTTTGACGAAAATTGTATAAGAGAAAAACTACGCCCTAAACGTGTGCTTGTACACACACACACGCACGTGCGCGCACACACACACACACACACACACACACACACATATATATATATATATATATATATATATATATATATATATATATATATATATATATATATATATATATATATATATATGGTATATATATATATATATATATATTCCTTGTTCGCCCTCTCTGAATTATTTTAGTAAGAATATCATTCTGACAAAAAACAGGAAGGCGTCTCTGTCAAAGCTAAGAGAACACAGGCGAGGGAAGGTAGTGTTGTTTCAAAAAAGTAACGTCTTAGTAGGGAATAAGTTAGCATTAGAGTCCTAACCAACACGTAGGGTTTTCACCAAGTATCCTCTAGTGAAGGTGATCTTAAGCTTCCCTTTTCCCTGTCCTATGCATTCGGCGATGTTTTGTCAAATTTTCAGACGGCCGGAGCCTACATGCAAGCGTTACTGACGAGACACAGCGCCCTGACCTACCCACAAAAAGGCAGAGAGAGCCCTACCATCGTGAAACGAGCACGTATTTGTGCTTCGAGCAACTCTATCCTTTGTCCTTCCCTATCTGTTATTTTACTCAATGAATCAACAATAAGTGTTCTTCAAGAACGCAGATCGGCAGTTGCACTGCGCAAGCAGCCTACGTACGGTAATTCTGGAATTGGCAAGATTTTCGTCGACTTGCTAGTATCTCTTCCACTGTGCTTAAATTTTTCCAATGTTTCCCCTTCAGCCACCATTTACAAGAGAACCTGGTATAATCATATTTCTTTTATGAAGTCCAGTGTATGAATAATGATCATTGCCTAGTGAATTGCATAAGCTATTCCCGTGCAGTGAGTAGGAATTAGGGAAAGTCAAGTGTACTGTAAGTAAAGTTCAGGCAAACCTTGGATCCTGATCACCAAAGTTTGGAAGAGAAATATCCGTTAGAGTACAAGCATTCATTGCATTATATTTTTTTACGGAGGCTGGGAAAATTGACTGTGTCAGACATTGAGTAAAGGTTCATGTAATTTCCTTGCTATCACAGAACATTCCTTCTTTGTTGGGACTAGGCGGAAGTGAAGGGGTTTAATGTAATTCCTTTGTTACAGAAGTAATCGATTTTTTCCATACGTAGCCCCGACTGGCGACCTAATCCAAATAAGTAATTGTCTGTCTTTTGAGGGTAACTTTCAGCTTCAATTGGCAGTTTACGTGTGTCCTTGGCAAAGCAGGGCTACATAACTTACATTCATTAATTAAGAAACTCATCAGCCAAAGCCCACATGTAACAATATACATATAACCATATAATTTTCCCTATCCCAACAGTAATCCACACTGATTAATAATTCTTATTTAGTGACGCTGACCTGTGTCTCAAGATAACTGATAGGTAATGTGTTTGTATTTATAGATAATAGTCATACTTTAGTATAGGGGTTCCCAACCTTTTGAAGCCGATGAGCACCCACCTGTTTTCTGGATAACTGTGAGGGCACCACAACAATTTCATAGATTGGGAATTACGAAGCAGTCCAATTAGTAAATGAAAGACTTAGTTATCGTTCATCTAAAGGTAAAGAAAAATTGTAATTACTTGCAATGAAGATTCGAAAATGAATTTTAACTGCTTGGATGTTTATTCAAAGTTACTGACATTCACCATTCAGGGGTATTTTACATACCTGTCATAGATATTATAGTACTTGAGTGGCACACAATGATTCCCAGGTGATATGTTTATTTCTTATGTCAGGTCACATTGATATGTAAAAATGTAACTAAATAAGTTTTATTGTTCAGTTACAAACTAAAACATACGTTTGCTTATTAGCAACTATATTCCTCATCATTACGTTAATCATGTTGTGATACACGTGGAAAACTACAAAAAAAAAAAGAGCAAATAAAATTCATAAGAAGCATTATTTTCTGAATATTGATACACAAGCTAATTATTTCAAATCTTGGACATTAGATAAAAAATAATAATAATAAAACAAGTCCACCTCTCCGCTATTTTGGTTTCAGGAGAACCCTGCTGCTGAACTGCTTTGGCTAGCTTTTTGTATATTTGCCACATCAACGTTTCCTCAAAGCAACTCGCAAGCAGTTTATATATAAAACGAAAAAGGCGGAATGGTATTTTAAATTCGGCAGTCAGGCCTACGAATAGTTGGTGCTAGCGAGCACGATTTTAACAACTTCGAAAGAGCACCGCAGACCACCACAGAGCACAGAGGTGCGCGAGCACCACGCTGGGAACCCTTGCTTTGGTATGACATGGTCAGTTGTTTATATATACGTCTTTAGGATTTTTCTGAGTATGGGTATTCACGCGCATACATACATTTTAGTACAATCATTTCTCTCCATGACAATGAAATAGTTTAGTAAATACGTTAATTTTAAGTTAATCCGAGATTAGTGGCCATGATTGTTGTAACGTCAGCTTTATCTTTAATTGAGGCGTTTCTTTAGCTTTGGAAGAAGTGGTTTTAAGTGTTCTATCAACTTAATATCTCGGCCAGGGTCTTGCGTAACTAGGCACTTGACTTATGTACATTAGATGCTCAATTGTGAAAACTGTTTTACATTCATACAGACTGGACCCTGAGATGCCCACATGTAGGAGAAATTAAAATAGTTATCCTGGTTCTTCTTCTTTTTCTTCTTTCTGCATTTCAGAACTCATGCTTTTAACATTTTGTTTTAACTAGAGGGGGCCTCATTACGGCAAGGAAGTCCTTGCAAGGGAACATAATGATTGTGTCGTAACACCTACGAAAAATTGCTCATGTACTTTCATTTTAATTGGCCTTTCTCAAATTTCAGTTGACTCAGAGGCCAGTAGGAGCAATTTGGACTGACTTACAGTACACGTGGAACTCATCTCTCTCTCTCTCTCTCTCTCTCTCTCTCTCTCTCTCTCTCTCTCTCTCTCTCTATACACTGACATTTATAGTTACCAGTGAAGGTCTTATCATAATCAGTACACACACACACACACACACGTGTGTATGTGTATATATATATACTGAATATATATACACACATATACATCTACGCATATATAAAACTGACACAGGTCAGCGTCACTGAATAAGAATTATATATAATCAATGTGGATTACTATCTGGATAAGGAAAATTATATTACAAGTTATTCTAACATGACTTAATTTTTACGTTCTATGCACGCGAATCCAACACCAAAATGTACAGAAAGTAATTATTTATTTTTTTGTCGATTCGTAGCTGAAAACAAATAAGATTTAGCCTTAAACCAAGTCCTGAATTTTCGATAGCTAACAAATTCAAATTAACAAAATAACTCAACAATTAACAATCTGAGTAGAAAATGACATGCCATGAAGATGGGCGGAAACTTTTTTAATAAAACAGTCTTTAACTTGAAAGGATACTATTATTATTATTATTATTATTATTGCAAATGTTCATGCATCATAAGGGCCAAAGCCCAAAAGACCATTAACTTCTAAAACATTACAATAAATATACAAATAAAATACAAATGAAAAGAGAGATTCCAGTGTATGCATTAGACTGGAGGATGCAATGCGTGTAATTTGGCCTGTGGAGAGAGAGAGAGAGAGAGAGAGAGAGAGAGAGAGAGAGAGAGAGAGAGAGAGAGAGAGAGAGAGAGAGAAGAGAGAGAAATGTCTTTTGTTCTGAGAGCATGATAAAGTTGCTCTCACAAATATTTACACACAACACAAATCCCATTTTTTCAACACAATATAAATATTCTAGTTTAGAATCATCAAACCTGCTACCCACTTGGTCTAGAAAATTTAAAATTTCAAAGAGATCTCGAAGTTCCAGCGAAGACGCAATGCATTACTACCTGAATACAATAATTCTCCTGTATTTTAATAATTTACATACACTTTCATCTATTTTTTAATTTGTTTACTTTTTTTAATGTGACTTCTTCTTTCTGCAGTTCCACTAACTTCTGGTACTTCTTAATGAAAATCGTATTCTTTGAAGCTTGAATTTCAAGCCAATGTCCCCTATGGGCTTGTTCCATATGAATAGGTTTTCAAAAATAACAATGATAACTACAGAACTTAAAATGGCCGATAACACACAAAATTCTTCAAGTACAATTCAACTCTTGGCAGTGTTAATGATTATAGGAATATCACGAATTCTGTTTAACGCACTGAATAATTACAGAAGTTACAGCACACTTATATATAAAAATATTCATCCTACACGCAGCCTTTTTGACAACGACTAGACTTCAGTCAGATTTTATACCGATTGTACGGAATATTCTACATGTCTTGCATGTGAGAAATAGTGACCCAGTATATTGATATACTAAAAGGACATTAAAAAATTTAAATCCCTGCCAATGCAATTTAATAATCTGCATCATCTATGATTTACCTAGTTACTCAGACCAACCGTATTATTCACGTTTCTTCCCACAAACAACAGGAATTTGCAGGTTTCTGAACAAAACGTCAGTACCAATATACCAACGGACAGAAAAAAACAAATAAATTCATTAAAGCTTTAAAAACATAGATAAAGCAACGTACGTGGAGACTCACTGGCATACAAATTTAATATTGCAATAAAGTTCAATAAGTCACCAACTGTGACAGTATTTTATACGATTTATGTAAAGGATGTTGCTGATGCTGTTTGCTTTACTTGAAAGATGAACAAACATCACTACAGCATTTTTACCAAAAGGTCAAAGTAACATTAAAAGTAATCTGTGTGGTGAAGCGCCTTGAATAATTTATCCTTCGATCCTTCGGAGACTTCTCTCTCTCTCTCTCTCTCTCTCTCTCTCTCTCTCTCTCTCTCTCTCAGAGCTCTCTCTCTCTCTCTCAGATTTCGTGTGTTGTACTTGCAATAGAAACTTGGTTATACAAATCGTTCATTTACTCACCTATTTCAATAATATTAAAATTAGACACAATCTTAGGTATTCCCTCAT
The DNA here is from genome assembly GCF_040412425.1 of Macrobrachium rosenbergii. Classification (NCBI taxonomy): domain Eukaryota; kingdom Metazoa; phylum Arthropoda; class Malacostraca; order Decapoda; family Palaemonidae; genus Macrobrachium; species Macrobrachium rosenbergii. The sequence goes on along the minus strand of NC_089796.1, from coordinate 17,132,691 downwards.
TGGATTACAATGAATAAACACAACGATAAACACGAAGGACGCAGAAAAATTATGATTCCGCAACACATTTAGACGGGGTTGTTCTAATTAATCAAGCTTCTACATTTGTAATTTCATCACACGGTACAAAACAATTTTGGATTCCGTTGGTAGTTCAACACTCCTCTGCCATCCGTTTTTTTTTTTTTGGGAACAGAGCTCAGTGACAATTTTGTACAATAATGTTTTTGTACCGGAGAGATTTTCCTACTTTGTAAACTACTTTTTACCTCATAAGTTCCCCACGGCTTGTAGTTCACAACTAAAACACTGCAAAGTCTATGAACTTATCATTATTTTTAGTTTATGAAGGATTTAATGTCCTACATATATATCTTATGAAATATTATCATGCATGGTTGATACCATTTTAGACTCCCTTTCCCCTTACCATGTTTCGCAACCATACTTATTATATTGAACGGCCAATTAAAGTTACAATTACATTTACTGGTAATGAGACATCGCTAAACTGTGTTTCTAATGATAAAAATGAGATCTTTTACTGGTGGGAAAGAGAGCAAAAAGATAACGGCTAACAAGTAGCAAGCGACAAAGTAAGAATGAAGGAAAACAGCTACCAGACTCGTAAATAAATGCAAAAAGAATGAGAGTATAATCACAAAGACTAAAAATGTTCTTTTGTTCACAGTTGTCTGTGGAGACCAGCACATGTTCAAAAACACAGTCAGTTTCCTTTTACATTTAATCTTAATTCCTGCCGATGAGATTACCATATAGAAAAACTGCCTAATGAAGATGGGAGGAAAACAAGAAAGAAAATTTAAAATAATTCTGGTGACTGATTTTTTTTTTGGAGTACGATTCCCCACACAAGGTTTCATCATATATCTTCAAATTATTGCTATACTTATGTTGCTTATTTAAGCCATTTAAAAACATGGATGTCGAATATAACTTTAAATTTCGCATTTTCTTTAGATGCTCAGTTTCTATCTAAACCTGATTCTTGAAATGTCGTTGCAACTTGTTTTCAGTATAAATAAAAATGAAGAAATCTGAAAGGACGCAAACCATTCACATTGGAGATGACAAACTATATTCAGTTGTTTAAATAGTTTAATACGAGTGCAGATGAAGAAAGGAATGTAATAAAGTCTAAGATAATATGAATAAGGAAATAAAGAATAATGTGTCTCATCTTATTTCCTAAGAAAAGAGACAAATGCGTATACACAGGTAAAGAAGCACGGACCGAAAAACCTAATCATGCTGCGGGGAAAAACCGCAAAGAACGTACGCTGGAATACCACAGATATGTCAGCAAAGTGCAGCAAGGGATTTGCTCTGCGTTCGTGTCTTTCACGAGTCGTGAACTTGTCGCGCCCACGTCATCGGCTGCCTTTGCCAGGCAAAAGGCCCCTTGACCTGCCTCTCTCGCGCTTTTGTGATTCACATCTATAAACAGGATCCTATTGCTTTCAGCAGCCAAACACGTGCGGATTTTTAGGCTAGGACATTCCACCCTTGTTCTACTGAGCTGATCTAGTTTTTAATTTTACTGAATGAAGTCACCTGAAAGCGGTAAGGTCCTTCAAGGGGGTGAAAAAACACCAAGCAATTTACAAACGACCAAGTCCTCTTATACTAAATAGGTTATCTCTCCTCGGCCTAAGATAACTACTATTTTTGACTGCCAAACTCTGCCGCTTTCTCTTGCAGATGTACGATCAATGATTCTTCAAGGAAGCGGTAGAAATTTGGCAGTCAAAAATGAAGTAGGTTATCTTAGGCCGAGGAGAGATAACCTCATATAGTATAAGAGACTGTCCAATTTGTCGGTAGTTCACCCCTGAAGGACCCATCATTTAGGTGACTTCGTTCACTACAAATTAAAAACTAGACTGGGCCAGTACAGAACAAGGGTGAGTCTGTCCCAGCTCAAAATCAAGAGTTGACTTTGCGTAAATTATTAATAATTGGATATTAAATCTTATTATTTATGACGTAGTATTGGTTGTCATAAAAATGTCATGCATAAGTGACAAAGATTAATTTTATATTATATTATATTATATTATATATATATATATATATATATATATATATATATATATATATAATATAGTATAAAATTAATCTTTGTCAATGACATGACATTTTTTTATGACAACGAATATTACGTCGCAAATGTCGTTTAATATCCTATGCATTAATAAATTACACCAAGGGGACTTTATAACGATATATGCTTTGTCCCCAGCAGGATTCAGGAATCTGATGCCTGGTTAGAAACAACGACAGACAATGACTTGACCGCAAGCTATCAAGTTATATATATATAATATATATATATATATATATATATATATATATATATATATATATATATATATATATATATATACATATATATATATAAATATATATATTTCTTTTGAAGAGGACGTCAGGTCTATCGCAATCCCATCATTACGATAATTTCTGAAAGTTGATATTTTCCAACAGGAATTATTTTAAGTCATCGGTGAAGACTGGATAGAAATTAAGGTTACCTGGATAAAACTTCCAAACAGAACAAGTTTTCTGTGAAATTTTACCTGAATAGCAAATAATTCGAAAATAGAAGTTTTCCGGGTTCTAAAGAACACCGCTGCAATCCAGCAATAGTGTGCTTCAGATCCAAAGGTTAAAAAGGATGGAAGAAAGAAAGGTGACGGCAGACCCGACACACTTTGAAAGATGCAAGGTTATAGGAGTCATTAGGGGAAGTTTACTGAGGATGAATTATAACAATTCCCTGTGAGGATAATCTCCAAATAACCTGGCAACTTCTGAAATACCCGTAGACTGAAGAACAACAGATAATTCCCGCAAATGATACAGAGTAACGTATCATGTAATGACAATACAAAAAGCAGCTTTAATTCATGTTTAAAGATGTTTAAGATTTAAAAGGCATTTTCGTTTCACTTTCGACCATGTGAGAATGTATCAAGTAGAAAGAATTCCATGTGTATGAGCAACTGGCAAAACATCAAATTCAAATAACTGAAATTCATTGGAAATAAACCTGCATTTTCGCTTTTACAGTGGCGATAGAATGAGCCTACTGGAAGTTCGGTAAATTTCAGGTCCTTCATCTAATTTACATTTTTTCTAAAAATTATTCTCCCGCTCATATATTAACCAGTGAATGGCTAATTCCTCTGGTTAACCGGTCCGTGAAAGTGGGTCCGTTCGTGAAGATCTGTTTGGCCGCACATTAGCTGTCCTGTTAAGGATTGTTATTTGTCACTGGTGCGAATGCTTAGAGGTTATTTGCCGGAGAACATTCAGTGCTACACACACACACACACATCGCATTTACAGTGAATGTGTGCACATATATAAAGACGGTGTGCTGCCGCTTTTTTTTATGCATAAGAAACGTGTTAAGCAAGACCAAGTGAGCTCGACAGAACAAAACTTTGTCTCACCCAGAATCTGCCCTCTTTTAGAGCAGCAGACTGGACAGTCAAGACAGTGACAGAGAGAGAGAGAGAGGGAAGGCGGGGTTACATAATAACGAGTTGCGTAGAGCCGCCCCTGACATTTCCAAGGAAGTCATGAAAGCCATTCTTAATTTGTTATTCCGATACTTATTACGTCACGAGTGAAACTGTTATCGGTGTAACAAATTTGAAAACAACGAAGCATTCCCTTACATATTGGATGACATTACATAATTTTAACTGGCTCAGATCCTCTCTTCAGGTAAAGGGCATAATAATTTCTAAGTTCCACATTTCGTCGTGGTGACAACATGGAAATAAAAGGAGCTTACCTACCAACACGTCTGGCATTCAGTGGTGGTCACCCATCCAACTGCAGACCTGTAACACCATAGTCAATTTCAGAGAGCAAGACTAGTGTTGAAATAAACATGCTGACAGGAATCTAGACAAAGTTGTGAATATGCATTAACAATAATTGTGGGATTAGGGACCAAACTCATTTAAAAGTTGAATACAGATCTTCTTATAAAAAAAGGAGACTGCAATATGCAGAAACATAAGTTTCGAAGAGAATATTTCCAAAAAATAATCATTGTAATCAATAAATTGCTCTCAACAGAAGGCTAACACAACACCACATATTCAGTTCGAAACAAATCCTAAAAGGAAGTTGCACATAAAAACCTAACTATTAAATTAAGAAATGACTTAGCCGTGTCTTCCATTCACGTAACTTATTACATCAGTCGAGGGGTAAATTATGAAGAAAAATTATGCCTTCATAAGTGAGCTTTCAAAACAAATAGAGTTGTGGTCGGTGAGTACGGCTTCTAAGTCTATACGCGGTCGTTAAACCACTTGAAATGCGTTACAAAAATTAGGCCACTATCTTTATTTCTGTTATCTTATCAGTCTTAAATGGGTTCGTCTTTGCCCGATGTTTCAGAAGCTGGCTCGACAACATAATGGCCTTTTAGCGTTGTTCAATATAATTTTCTACAAATTAACAATGACAGTGATGATAATAACAATAATAATAATATTAATAATGCTGGTATAGAAAATCACAATTATATAGTAAATATTTTTATGTAAAATGAACCAAAAACTTTCTCGGAACGGTGTTTTCTCAAAGAACGTTAGCTGCATTTAACACGCACCATACATTATATAATATTTTACTATATATGTGTATTTTAATATATATTTCTGACAATTGTGATATGCTTAATAATATATTAATATTGAGCATAAATAGGGTCTGGATAAAAGAGCAAGTATATATATTTTATATATATATATATATATATATATATATATATATATATATATATATATAAAATATATCACATCACTACAGGTGAAAAAAAGAAGAGACTGAGTGTAGGTTCTGACCAGTTTCTGACTTTATTTCCAAGTCATTAACGACGGACTGATACACAGTGGTAGAAATGTTATATATATATATATATATATATATATATATATATATATATATATATATAACATATATATATATATATATATATATATACAGGACAATACGGACAAACATACAAAACCGCTGGAGACTACAAATACACACTAAGAGTTGTCAGAGGAGGGGCGACAAAACTCATTAGTGCCAGCGTCCCGTACTCTGTTTACAAAGACGATAATCCTTTTCCAAACGTCCACTAACTTCCTTTAAATTTCAGCATTTTAAACATTTTCTTTTGAAAAGATCAAGCTTATACTTCACACGCCTTTAACTGATATTCATGCTATGGCAACAGCTTTCTTTTATAAAACTAGACTATATGCATTATTGTGTTGGCTGTTGCTTGAGCGCAAACTTTAGAAAGAACTGTTGCCAAATTCCAAGCAAGAAATTACTTTGTGTAAGCCTACAAACTAATCTATCGTAAGCTTAGAGATCTACCGACTTGATCGGAGTTAATGGACTACTAATCATCCCTCGTCACCGATGACAATGAAAAGAGTGCACTCTCTCACGAAGTCCTACATAGAGATATCGTTACTGCAAAGACTTTTTCTGCAGGAGGAGAGAGAGAGAGAGAGAGAGAGAGAGAGAGAAGAGAGAGAGAGAGAGAGAGAGGTGGCTCTAGAGATATATATATGTATGTATATTACTTATATGTGTGTATATATATCCATATATATATTTGTACATTATATGAGCGCAATTTCCGAGAAGATTAAGAGGCCATGGTGGCTATTACAACTACATATATATGTATATATACATATACATTACACATGTATATATATACAGTCACGAAGTGATCAAGCACCTAGTTATTACACAAATAATACCAAAAAGTTACCATCACAGCGACTAGATACTTGAAACCTCATAACAAATGTACTATGACTGAATCTCTAAAGGTACAATGATCCCATAAAAATCCTACTTATCACTTGAGATAATCAATGTAACTTCAGCAAAGTTATGGGTGAGGTAACAACTAATAGTTATATCCAGACTAGTGGAAAATGGGTATCACTTCAACAAACACTATAAATGTTTCTCTGGCTCTATATTACCTAGATAAGTCTCAGGTGAACAAACAGATACATCACTTACCTTGTACACATTCATTAATTTCTAATTACTGGTGGTCAAAATGAAACGCTGAGCTTTAAGACTTTAAACAAACAAATTTATTTCTAAGTTCAAATGTTATATGCAGAGTTCATAATCTCAAAAGATTATTATTAATTGATAACAGTGTACGACTTAAGTATTTCTTAATCAAGTTTAATTCACAAACTTTAATTCTAAGAAAGCAATTTGGTTATAAGATTCAAACCACTAACTATCACCAAGTTTTAAAACATATACCTGATTAATCAAACCCAGCATTAAGTGTTCAAGCAAAATATTACTGACTGAACTACCCAAATATTTTCTGAAATCTCACACAAGTATGCACTAACAAAAATGCTAAGTAATCACCAAAGCACAAAAACTTTGTAACACAGTAATTATAAAATTATAGTAATATGATACAACACAGACATATAAGAATGAAATATGCAAAAATGGAAATATACTAACCACCATTTCTATGATGTATAATTAGCAGCAAGACACATTAGAACTCACAATAAGAGATATGTTCATCTCTTATCAAAATAATAATTCTCTTTCACCTAGAACATCACTTTAACTCTTAACATAATAAAACCAGTAAACTTCACATTACCTTTCTTTAGGTGGTACACCATTATACACTTTACACAATGCTTGCACAAAATAATATTTCAGATCACATCTTACAAAATGAATACACTTCTTGGGTGAATTTTAACAAAACTTTTACAAACAGTAAAGCAATCAGCATAACACCCTTATATATATGAATGGGATTATTGAGAGAGAGAGAGAGAGAGAGAGAGAGAGAGAGAGAGAGAGAGAGAGAGAGAGAGAGAGAGAGAGAGACCCTATTTCCAGCAGGCCCTGTTCCTCACTGAGTGCTTCTCATTCAGCACTACACTTTCATCTTCAAAGCCCTCCCAGAATACATGATACATAAAGTATACATACATTATACAAATAGGTATACAAGTGTGTATGGTATACATACACGGCTGGAGCTAAGTCCCAGAAGGAAATATGCCAGGGCTCTTATCAATGACTGACATTTCCTGGTCAGGGTTAAGCAGAAAAAGATATTTTGGACCAAATTCTTGGTCAGCTGTCAACATGTCAACTTCAACTACCTTACTCACTCATTCTCTCTTTTTCAGATTATGAAAAGATAATAGGCACAGACACAGCTAATAAACATGGGTTAGACATACAGAACAAATGCATAATAGGCAATTCGCCGCTAGCTGTCAGTTCATCACGATAAGTCAAGAGGGCTCTTTGTCTTCCTCCATCCAAACACGACTTACTGGACACCTGTGTAAATAAGGAAGCGATCTGATAAGAATCTCACCCTTTCTCTCTGTTCGGCGCTAGCTAAAAAATCGAGTTCATAACACTCAGTATACAATTTCATATATTAAACAAATGGAAAAAACACATCAAGACATTTTAAGATTACATGATACACAATTTATCTGTAAGAAAAAGACATTTTAAAATTATAACATTACAACAAATGACGAGTCTGCAAGCAAAACATCAAAATTTTCACAGAGATATATATAATATTTGTAGAATGGTTAATATATATTACAACATCTTATAATAATACATATGTGTACATATACATATTTTTTAATTATATATATGTACTGTATGTATATGTCCATATATATATTTATATATACATATATAATATATATTCATTATATATGTATATATATACATATGTGTATATATATATATTTTTAATTATATTATAAATATACAACTATGTAGTCCTTTAATTGACATCGGCGTCAATGACCATAGAAGTCACGACGCCTGATAACTTAAAATCATTCAATCATTCGCCTACAAAGCCGCTTGAAGCAAAGGGCTTTTGTGAAATTCCGGAGTTCTTGTGTTTTATCTTCTACAGACTTCCCCTCATTTCCTCCTTCTCATTCGAGTAGGTCTCGGTTTTCCAAGTCTTCTCGGAAGCCCCGCTGACGTTATCGCTTTCTGTTCTGTGACAGAACTTGTCCAACCAGTCTCCATCTTCCTTTCATCGTTATTGGATCTATATATGGAACTTCCTTTAATGTTTGACATACACATATACACAAACATTTTTTATATATATTTATATGCACACGTCCATCCAACCTTTCTTTTCCATTAGGAAGCGTTGCATCAAGGAAGCAAGAAACTTACGTTGCTTCATAAGACATTTAGTAATTGTCTTTAACTCTCTCTCCATGTGATATATATATATATATATATATATATATATAGAACAAATAGGACGACGAAAAGGAGGTGATACATATTCAGCTTTATTTGCAGCCAACGTTTCAAAGCATGGCTTCATCATCAGGGCTAAAATACAAAAATAACAACAATTAAAATCAATACAAAGGACTCAGTAAAATCATTAACGTTAAAATATAGATATTAAAACCGAAACATAAAAGTTAAAACCAACCTAACGCCTCAAGAAAAGAAAACTGAGTGACCAAGAAGGGCACCAAAAGGACGAAGAGAACTCTTAAGCAATAAACAGAGGGGCAGAAGAAGACTGACTATTCAAAGATGGAACCAGTTGTTTGATGGTTAACGACTCGAGGATATGGAGAGAAGTTTCATCAGCAGCTTGCTCTAAGATTTCAAAATCGTCATAGCAAATATAAGCTTTGCATTGCTTAGAATGTTCCCTTATGTTAGAAAACTCCTTTTACTCAATGTACACCCTGTTCTATGGCTAACGCCACGATGAGAGTCAACTCTTACTTTCAGCATTCTTTTGGTGGATCCGACGTAAGTCCCGAGATTACATCTCAGGCAAGTATACTTATAGACACCAAAGAACGCATAAGGTTGGGGAACAGTGTCTTTAAATCTAAAAGAGAGCCAACTGTTCTTGGATTACTTAGAACAGGTTTGGGATTGATACAGTAAAAGTATTTCTTTAAAATCTGCCTCAGCGTAGTTAAAAATTTTTCATCGTTCGTAAAAGGCAAGGAAACATAAAAATCAAGTTTAGGTACTGTAGGTACAGGAATTTTTGGTTGAAATTTATTATTCAAGAATTTTTTGAGATATTTCTCAAATAAAAGTTTAGGGTAGCAGTTATTCTGAAAGTATTTTCTAAGGAACTCAACCTCATTATGAAAAGAGAGCCAGTCTGAGGAGAGAGAAAAGGCTCTGTGCAGTAACGTTAAAATACTATTAAGCTTAAAACTGTAAAAACATGAACTATAAAAATTTGAACCAAGACCAGTATACGTTTGTTTCCGGAAGACAGAAGTGGAGAAGTGCTGGTTGATCTGGTAATTAACACATCAAGGAAAGGAAGGCACTCATTGTTTTCATGTTCTATGGTAAATGTAATACTAGGATGGAGATTGTTAGCGAATTCTAAAAATTGTTCAGCAGCCCATTTACTTTTAAAAGTAGAAAAGTATCATCAACATACCGTTTATAATATAAAGGGCGAAATGAGGATGAACAGTGGCTAAAAAGCATTTCCTCCAAATGACACATAAAAACATTTGCCAGAACTGGACCCAACGGAGATCCCATAGCAACACCGTCGACCTGCTTATAATGCTTTCCATTGAATAAAAAAATCTGTGTCCAGCTTGCTGCCAAATTTAAAAGTTTTTCAAAATCATCTCTATCAAACCCTTGTTAGACAAAACGTGGTTCTATAAAAATCTTATCTAAGATAATTTGTATCGTTGCCTGCAACGGTACATTAGTGAAAAGCGAGACAACATCAAGACTTACCATACACAGATCGAGGTTCTGAGTAACAATCTCTTTGGAAAAGAAAGTGGAGTTAGTAAGTGGTATGCTCATTTTCTGAAAATGGTTGTAATAGTGGTACCAAAAATTTTGCTAACATAACTAGGAGTATTATAAGAGGCCAAAATAGGCCTTAGTGGAATTCCTTCCTTGTGCACTTTCAAAAACTCCATAAGAAGAACCAGATGTGTACAGATCCGAATATGTATGTTCGCTGATTTTATTTCTGTCCTTCAGTGATTTTAAAACCTATTAATTCTGTCTTCAACTTTAAAGATTGGTTGAAAGTAAGGAGAACCAATGCATTCAAATTTTGACCGGTCAGATAAGATAGTATTCATTTTTGCAACATAATCCTGTTTACTGAGAATTACAGTACCTTTGCCTTTATCAGGTTTAGTGATGACCAAGTTTGGTTTTGAGATTTGTTTACTGAGAATTAACAAAGATGAAAGTAAACCCAATTTATTACAAAAAATAAAATTATTAAAATGCTACAGTGCAAAAGCATTTTATTGAAAATGCGTGAATTCACCTAAACACAATTGTCTATTTACACTGAGCTGCCTACCCTGAATTCTTCATCTTCAGGTAAAACTTTTTTGATAAATAACCCGATAAAAAAGGGTCTTGGTCTCTTCTCTCTCTCTCTCTCTCTCTCTCTCTCTCTCTCTCTCTCTCTGGTCCTATACCTGTGCAAGGAATCATACGCAGTAGATGAAATTACAGGACGAAATTGTCGCTTCTGCAAAGTCATCTCCTGAAGGGAGGGTTCAGGGAAAACAGATATAAGCATAAACGTCCCACTCAGGAACACTCAAATATCATTTAGACTTGCCTTTGTGTTTTCACTTGAATGTAAACGCGCCAAATATCATTGATGCATCACACTTTCGTGCCAAAACAACAATAATATGAATACCAGGTATTGTGAAGGGTGTCTTTTTTCCGTAATTTTCATTTGTTTGCGTTTTTTTAACCCTCGGAAAACAGGCAATGCTGTTTCAA
>NC_089796.1:17079301-17119301 GCF_040412425.1 Macrobrachium rosenbergii | reverse complement strand
TATATTTTTATTTTCTGTTTTGCAGCTGGTCTTGAGGATTATATATATACACACATACATATATACTTACTGTATATATATATATAATATGTATGCATATATGTATATATACATACATACATACATATATAATTATATATGAAATTTTTTATCACACCGTGATTTATATACAATCACGAAGCTACAAATGTCGCTTAATATGAACTTCACGCTACCTCGGGAATATCCCCGATGGGGAATTATCACCGAAGGGGAACTTATAAGTGATAAATGGATTGGTACTGCCGGGTCTCGATCCCAGATAGCTCAGCGGGTAGACCGTCGACTGGAGTCGCTGGATAAGTATCTGTGTCGAGGGATCGAGACCCGGCAGTACCAATCCATTTATCACTTACAAATTCCCCTTCGGTGATAATTCCCCGTCGGGGATATTCCCGAGGTAGCGTGAATTTGATATTGCGACATTTGTAGTGTTCATGATTATAAGTATATGTGAATGTACGTATATAATATATATGTTATATATATATATATATATATATATATATATATATATATATATATATATATAATCCTCGATGACCAGCTGGAAAACAGAAAATAAAAACATAACTCAGCTTACAACTTTCTACCAAAGAAGTAAACTCCCAATGAGCAAATTTGCTGCTACATCGCAACTCCCAGCGGAATGAGGGAGAGAATGAATTTGGGACTCAAGATGAAGGTCAGACGGACGCATTCTTGAGTCGGCCCCTAGGGTTCGTATTTGCTTGTTAGACGAAGGTTACGAAGACATCTGTCTGTCTGTCTGTCGAGTTCATGAGTGAGTAACTATATCTATCTGTCTGACTGTCTCCTGTCTGGCTGTCTGTTTGTCTGCCTATCTACGAGATTTCATATGATGGCTATTCTGTGGAGGCTTTAGGCTAGTTGGTAAAAATTAACCGGGCCTTATACTCGAAAGGCCCCCTTGCCCAAAGAGAACCCTCAAGTTCGTGAGAATTTACAGGTAACAAGAGGCCTGGTCTGGACCTCTGGACTCGAGACAACAAACTGAAAAGAATGTAAATGATTTGGCTGTGGAATAAGAAATGGGTGATTTAATTTATAGAGAGAATCGGATTCGGATATAGGAGTTATGATTTATGATTTTTTTTTTTTAATGTGCATGTTCGTCTCATCGTTCGGTTGAGAATCGAACACGAGGGAGCTCTCGCTTTGTGGGATGGGCGCGTTTACCACTGCACCACGTGCCCAGAAGAGTCTAAGAGAGAGAGAGAGAGAGAGAGAGAGAGAGAGAGAGAGAGAGAGAGAGAGAGATGGTCCTTTCCGTTTGTCAGAATTTCTCACACTGAATCTTCTAGAAAGCATGCCCTGCTTTTCCCTTGGACCGTGAGACATTAAATTATTAAATAACTTAATCGAGACATAAAAATATCATTATAAATATGAGTGTTGCCTTTATTTCTCTCACAACTCTCCGTTATGAAGTGCCTGACAAGCCGCCATTACGTCATACCGACCTACTTGGAGACTGCCTGCCAAAAATAGCATTCCGTGAACTCTTACGTAAGGAAATATAACTCCACATTCTGTATTTTTGAATGTTTACTAGGAGATTATTTCGAAAAGGTCATCCGACCCCACCGAAGACTGGAGAGTCTGCCGTGCTGGGACCCCGGAGCTTATGTAAGAAGACTTATTTGCTTCCAAACTTAGCAACTTTCCCCAGAATGCGTTCGGAGTCGGTTTCATGCCCAAATAACATCAAAGATACCTTGTAATCTCTCTCTCTCTCTCTCTCTCTCTCTCTCCTGAGACTGCGGTTGTTCATATCTGTCTCTCTATAATGACACACACAAACATATATATATATATATATATATATATATATATATATATATATATATATATATATATATATATATATATATATATATATATACAAGAGAAATTTCCCAGTATACGAACGCCCCCCAGTGTTGACAATTTAAATCTGCTACACACTCGTTGGACGAGTCGGTAGAGTTCTCGGCTAGCACTCTGCTAGGCCCGAGTTCGAGTCTCCGGCAGGCCAATGAAGAATTAGAGGAATTTATTTCTGGTGATAGAAATTCATTTCTCGCTATAATGTGGTTCGGATTCCACAATAAGCTGTAGGTCCCGTTGCTAGGTAACCAATTGGTTCTTAGCCACGTAAAATAAGTCTAATCCTTCGGACCAGCCCTCTCTAGGAGAGCTGTTAATCAGCTCAGTGGTCTGGTTAAACTAAGGCATACTTTTTAGCTACACTATATAGTTTGACAAGAGCCACCAAGCGCACCCACTCATGACTTACTTTCGTAAGGTTCATTGAGAGAATATTGTTCTTTATTTGAACTCAAATTTCCTATGTGGCCTCAGAATTTACAAAATTATTCAAATAAAGATAAAAAATGACCTCTAATTGTTAGAAATGACAAAAGAATAAGAGTACGACTGTTTCTAACTGTGTATAAATTTATAAAAAGAATTAATAAAGATAAAAACTGATTTCCAAAGTAACAGACTTTACAAAAGACGAACTCAAAAGAAGCTGAGCATCAGAATTTACAAAAGACGAACTCAGAAAGATGCCGATTTCTACCCTTGTCAGATTCTGAATACGAAAAAATCGAAATGAAAGCACATATTTCCAACCAGCGTCAGCTTTTACAAAGAAGAAACAAGAGTAAAAGAACTGCTTTCCTACAGCTGCGACCAACACCCAAACACGGCGAACCCTCTCTCTGTGAGAACTGAGGACAAGAGAAGCGGTAAAATAATCCCAGTGCTTGGCTGCAGAGTGAAGTGAACCGTCACCAGCCATAGCAATACGATATAGCTCGGAATTTGTGGTGGTGGCAGATTTCACTGGAAGGGAGAAATCTCTCAAATATATCAAGTGCCAATGAAACAGAAACTAGGGCAAATTTTTGGAATAATTAAAAAACAAGGCTGCGACAGCTTTAGAGGAAATAGGATAAAGAAAGTGAAAGGATATAGATGGTGCATGCTCCCGAAATAAGCGATGACTGTGCGTCATTGGCTATGAGAATAAAAAAACTGAAGCACAAATAGAATTCCCGAGGTTGGCAGTGAAAGGAAAAAATAGTTCATGAATCTTGTAATCCGAGGATTGGATGTAGAAAAACCACAATTATATGAATATAGCTATATTTTCTCTGATAAGGAAGCTTTTGCCAAACTGTTCAAGTATTTTTAATCCGAGGATTATGAAGTACCTGTATTCATTTCCACAAGTATACCGTAGTTTAACCAGACCACTGAGCTGATTAACAGCTCTCCTAGGGCTGGCCCGAAGGGTTAGACTTATTTTACGTGGCTAAGAACCAATTGGTCACATAGCAACTGGACCTACAGCTTACTGTGGAATCCGAACCACACATTATACCGAGAATTGAACTTCTATCACCAGAAATAAATTCCTCTCATTCTTCATTGGCCGGTCGGAGAATCGAACGCGGGCCTAGGAGAGTACTATCGAGTACGATATCGACCCATCCAATGAGGAACATTCATTTCCACAAACCACAGTACATCCAAAACACATCTGTTACTGACTCGTCATGGTCACCTAGCTACAGTGAATTCGAAAAAGTGATTTTACATCGATATCTATATTACACTAAAGAGAATCGAGACAGGCACAACAACATAATTTCACACACACACACACACACACATACACGCGCACACAAACTCTGCCGGAGAACATATTCATCAGCAACTTGATCTTGTTCGGCAACGACTTAACTACTTTAACAAAGGCAGTGCGTAAGAACTTGTCAACAACAGGTCAAAGAACTTCAGAGCTTAAATTAAAGGTGAGATTAAGGAACAATCGAAATGGTGTTGCCTTAAAACATTTTAAGACAGATACAAAGGCAGAACAGACACCTCACACGTCTCGAACTGTCGACCTAACCGCCCAGTTCTCCTCGCTGCTGGGAGAAAGGGAGCTGGGGATTGGTACGATACACGTACACATCGTTGCCGGGGTCTAAGCGATGTCAGGCAGGGGAGCCGATCGAGGCTACGGCCTACCCCAACGCCAAACCAAAAGTCCTTCAAAAAGAAGGCATCGTGCTTACCCCATATAAAAAAAATGGGAAAAGGCACTTTAAAACCAAGAAGAAGAAGAAGACAAAGACAGACAAATAATGACAGGTGTTTCTCATGCAAGTTGCAGGGAAGAGAGTCAAGAGACCTTTTGGCCGAGAGAGTGAGGGTGTATGAATGAGAGAGAGAGAGAGAGAGAGAGAGAGAGAGAGAGAGAGAGAGAGAGAGAGAGAGAGAGTAACAGTGTTTCCATCAAAACTTAATGAGGAAGCCACAACAATTACAGAACTTCTGTAACAACAGGGAACTGAATCATTACAAAGCGAACATGAATATGCTGTCAATTAACCTGATCAACATAGTTATATAACAACAATGAAAATCATTATCAGCATCATAAATCATTATTGTAATAGCAACAATGTCGAAAGCGAAGCAAAATTTTTCCACGAAGCAGGTTTAATTAAAAATCACGGGAGATATATCCGAAATCCAATTAATAGAAAGTATAAAATCTAGTTATAACAAAATCACTCTGATCAAATTAGCTTATTCATATATTAACGCAAATAAACAAATATATAGGCAAATTAGCTTCATTTCCATTTATTTCTGTGATTTAATTATCTCGCTTATTAAGTCATTTTTTTTATTTATTTATTTTCCTATTTATATTTTGCGGTTTACTACCTTTAACACTTTTGAAAGACCAGAATGATTCTTCTCAGCCATTCCTAACGTGCTTCACTCTTGTTACAACGTCACGCTTGCAACCATTTATCAAGGCAATGAAAATCAAACTCTAATCATTTGCCCTCTACAAATTTTGCTGGAAGAATCAACCCAGGGAAAATATAAATACTTGAGACATAATATCTCAATAATTGCTGGAGGACTGACAACCGAATCCATACGCCGAATACGGGCTTAAGTACGCAAAAAAATTTCCCAAGATTAAGATTTCCGATAAAGTAAGTTATCAAATTTTATTGGGATATAAGCGACATATTGTTCCTCAACTTTTCCAGTACGATAATGTTACTTAAGGTGTGTATATATAGTGAAAAGATGTATCAGTTCTAGAATAGAATATCTAGAATCTAGATATTCTATATATCTTGAGGTTAGACTCGATACTATTCAACAAAAAGATATTCTAAGTCCCTTTATCACAGCCAACAATGTGTAATCAAACGAAAATTACAACATTCTAACGTAATCGAAGTTATAAAAAGTCCCATATTATCGTCTGGGCAACCAGCTAGTCTTGGTTAATCATCAGGAAGTGTGAAAAAAACATTACTATCTGCTTTCTTTTATTTTTTATGTTGTATGTTTGCATAAATAGAACAGACTAAGAAATCTAAACTTCCTGTTTTTGTTGGATTTTTGAAGAAAGGGTGTTTTCAAACTTTTAGGGGATCTTCTTCACACTTGGAGAAGCAGGCTTTTTAACAAAATCCGCGGATGCTATCTCTAGGCCTAAATGACGAGCTTGCAATCCCAGTCAAAAAAAGAATGTTGGACAAAATGAGCAATCGTCTACATGGAAAAGAATTCAAAGGCCTTTAACTGCAATGATATTTTCCTCAGAAGAAAAGAGAGAGAGAGAGAGACAGGCAGAAAACGATGAATAACATAGAATATGATGAACAACAAAGAATAGGTATTGATAAATCTGTATGAGCAATCTCGAGTTGGAATACCTTTGCCAGACAATCTGCAAATATTTGCAATATCTGCAACAAAACGTCAGGGTTTACGAGTCAGCTCCAAAGCTCTAAGACGAAACGCAAGCAAAATTAAGATCCTGAAATACACATTTGCCCTTGGTTTTTTCTGACTCTTCTTGCAATTTCTGTACATATTATTTATCCGTTTGCTAATTTATATTTATCATACTTATTTGGCGTTTTTCAATTCTGCTTTATCATTTTTTGTGTGAATATTCCATTCTGTAGATTGACTGATTGATTGGCTAGACTGAAGTTCTCTGGAATCGCGAAATCAAAGCTATTCTATAGAAATCTTGCTCTTTCTATATGATTATTTACACATTTTAAATAATAATAATAATAATAATAATAATAATAATAATAACTCAACTTGTGACTGTTGATGCTGTTACCCCAGTATGCGATATGCAGTGATAAAACAATCAGTCAGCTGACCATTTAAACTATAATAGCACTTATTTACATCGTACATAAGACCAAAAATACTTAAACAATACTGCTAAAAACACGAGTGAGTCAGCATCATTACTGAAAAATTAAACATAAATTAAATTATGTTTGCGTTGCCATATATGATATGTAGCAACTATTCAATCAAAAAACCACTGAAGAACACGTTACAGATCGCTGATGCCATGAAAAATTCCCACTGGGCTTGGGAAACCCAGTAGACTAAAAAGCTGAACAACCAGCATTATATTCAACAAAGATACTCTGTCCTAATGTATCTAAGGAGCAAGCGCAAGAATGGCGTTGTTCTTATTTTTTTTCTTTTTACTCATCAAACAACATGCCGCTGACTGACGTTTGTAGTTTGAGACATGTGCATCAATAAGCTATGTAAGACAGATTCGGGTATCGCTGACTGTACTTGTTGGCTACATTTACATCTGAAACTATAATCTTTTAGTGTGGTTCATCCCTTGTTTCTGCTTAGAACAATGACAGCTAAATAAAGAGATACAAAAGGAAATAGGAAGGGGAACTTCACTTCAATTACTAAATGAATCCTCTTGTTACTTGGATGAAAGTACACGCACGCATCTCTCTCTCTCTCTCTCTCTCTCTCTCTCGTCAAACCAAGAAATTACGCCGCCTTTTGCCATCGCCAAATACTATGCAAACTACAAACTCTTAAAGCTCAAGAAGAGAGCAATGTTGGATGCTCCCACAAAATAAAAAGAAACATCCCAAAATCCTATAATATATATATATATATATATATATATATATATATATATATATATATATACACACAATATATGTGTGTATTATATATATGCATATAAATGTATATATATATATATATATATATATATATATATATATATATATATATATATATATATATATATATATATATATATATATATATATATCTACATATATATATATATATATATATATATATATATATATATATATATATTATATATAATCTCCTGTTAGCTTACCTCCAACACAATCCATGAGAGCCAGTGACCGCTGCGAACTATGAAATGTAACTATCCCTCGACACTGAAAGTTCGGAAGAACCGAGGCTTGATAAATCGGGACAGAGACTAACCCTAGAGAACCCTCGAGACCTCAAGGATATGCAGTTCATACCGGCACGGCATTTTGTAGTGAATCATCACCTTATTTGTTTTCAGACGTCTTGAAGTGATTCGGAAAGAAGAAGAAGAAGAAGAAGAAGAAGACCTGGCCGTGCCATCTACATCTTTGATAGCTTGCCCACAGCTTCTGTTTGAGGGTGAGCTGTGAGGAACCAGGAACCAGGAACCGGGAACCGGGAACCTTGAACCCCTTTGGATTATCCTGGCTTCAATGCACCGCGACCTCAAGGAGAATTTGGTCTCCTCATTTTGCTTTTGTGCTGAAAAAATTTGAAGTGGCCCTTTCAGCTCTCTTTAGGTCCCCCATGGCGCTCGGTTTGGTTGTTCATGGCGCGGCTGCTTTGATCGTTTTCCTGCGGTTTGTGTTTGTTTTTTAGTTTTTCTCAGACATTGATTCTGCTTGTGTTGATTAATAATTCTCCTGTAGAGCAAGACATTGTTACTCTAAACCTTTTACTGCACAAATACAAAACTTTCACATTGGTCACTGACGCACTGACGATGCTCAAGATCAGTCGTTTTCAGCAATTTTCATTAATGATGCCGATGCTGGTAGTTCGCATTTGTTGGTGGTGAAACAATTAAACTTTCCGCTGGTTTATTGTTGCTTTTTCATTTATTTTCGTTTGATGTGACGCTTATGGAGTTTCAAAGTTTTATTCTCCTGTTAATAATTGCTCTTGTTAAGTACAGTTTTCCTAACCCCTTCCCACCACCACCACCACCACACGCAGACAAAAAAGACAGTTGTTAACAAACACAACTTCTGACAGCTTAATCAGGAAGCCACCGACTTATGGAACTAATACTAAGTGCCCCACGGCAGAGGCTCGCCTATCTAGGAACCCCTTGGGGAAGTAAACGCTCCATTAATGGCCGATGCGCCGCTAGCTTTGATGCCTATAGTAAGTGATTATTCCTCAGAAAGCATTAACTTAAATAAGTAATTCGAAAGCCTTATTTTACCTTTACTTTGAGATTTCAAATTCCAGCCGACACTGGAAGAAAGTTTTTTAATTTTCTGTTGGTTTGCTTTCACTTACTTAATAATTCTGTTGTCCACTCGGGTCTCAATGTGACTGACTTATTGCAGCCAGCACCTTACTTATATGGATTGCTGCAGGTTCCACTACCACCTAACTTTATAAAAGGGGTATTACTTCTGTGTTCCACCCTACTCTCCGTTCACATGTTGGGTACAATTAGTGTCCGGCCCCAGCCTCTCTAACAGAGGAAGAGTAAACGCAATTTTCATTTGAGCTTGGGGGAAGTATTAGGCGGCAACTCCCTTTCTTATCTTCACATATTAGGAACAGCCTCAAGAGAAGTGACTGATTATTTTTCATATTTCAAAATTTTTTTTTTATTTTACTTGCGCCCTCAAGACTCGAACTGGGACCCTCTGGTAGGAAGTCCACTTTTCTATCACCCTAGCCACGAGAGATATACTTTCTGCTGACAATTATACATATCCCGCTGACGTGATAATTACATCAAAGGAAAATTATTGAAAAACTGTTAAACCTTCATACATAAACTGATGAAATTTTTCAGAATTCTACTAATATTACGCTATAACATACCAGAATTTCATACAATTTCGAAAATACTGTGGAAAGACGTTATTTGAAATCTTAAGCTACATTTTATTTCAATTGATGGTGAAGTATGTTTGCCCAAAACCCTTCAAAGGGAGATTAAACTGCAGACTTGTGATACCGTAATGCAATGAAACTTTGTTGAAACAAATATGGCGATTCGCGCCTGTGAAAACATTAAGTTTAGCAAATATTTAAATTTCATTATAAAGACGTATCCTTTATGCTCGTGCTTCAATGACTATTTCAATCCTCCTTCTACAATCATATCAATTCCACGTTTTCTACTGATCTTATCCGTGCCCCTGGGTGTCTGCGAGATGAAGGGGCTTGAGGGGATTGGCGAGGAAAGAATATCAGAGGTCAGCCAAGTTCGCACAAAAATAAAGTTATTTTCCAAGCGAAAAGAGCATATAAATACGGGCAGCGAGAGAGATGTGAAGCGAATTCGAGCTTTGTATATTTCTTTGTCTCCCCTACATTTAACACAGACATTCAAAACGCTTTTACAGCGTAGAGCAAGATCTGTCGCCTCTATTCTATATACGCATATATATATATATATATATATATATATATATATATATATATATATATATATATATATATATATATATATATATATATGCATATATGTATATATACATACATACATACATATATGTATTAATGCACACATATATATACATACATATATGTATATATATGCATATATGTATATACATACATACTGTACATACATACATACATACATACATATATATATATATACATATACATATATATATATATATATATATATATATATATATATATATATATATATATATATATATATATACTGTATACCTCTAGCTCAGAGGGAGGACTGGGATATCTGTTTCATGAAAAAACCCACTGTGCTTTTCTTGGCCTACATAGGTGTTACCCGGTGGTTACCGAACTGTGGGGGGTAGAGAAGGGCATGGGGCTACCAAACTGATCCATAAAAGACCTGCTGGGATCCAGAAGGGGAAAATGGGCATAGGTGATAGAGTCTGAACGTGCTTGCAAGAGGAGGGAGTTGAAAGTGAATATCAACAAATGCAAGCTTAGGAGGTTAATTGGTTAAATTCGGATGATGGCAGGATGAGAGATGAGGGTGAACCATAGCACTGGTAAAGCAAGGAACCAAGTAGAAGAGGACACAGGTAATGTCTTTGGAAGCCAAAGTTGGAATGCATGAGTGGGATTGTTGAGTAAACCATCAATGAAATAAACAATGGTGGAAGATGTCAAGATGAACCGTTTACCCTTTTTATATGACATATAAAGAATTAAAATAGCGAGAAATGTGGAATTACATAAAAGGAGAGGTAAAAGGGTTATCATAAGTAAAAGGATGGATCAGAGTGTTCTGAGGTGTATCGGTCAAGTAGAGAGAATGGATGATGATAGCTGTATTGGTCATGTGGAGAGAATGGAGGATCGTAGATAAGTGAAAAGATTACACAGTTCAAAACTGTTAGGAGGCAGGATGAGAAGAAGCCCTAGAAAGGGCTGGAAAGGTGTGAAAGAGGTATTAAACAAGAGGGGCCTCAATTTCTACGAAGTTAGAGGACGCTTGTAGTGGGTGAATGGTGTAGTGTAAGTTGGGGGTTCAATGTGCTGTTGATTAGCCTTCTGTGTAGGTGTATGAAGCAGTTCATATTGTGGAAGTTTTCTGTGCAGGTGTTTCTCCACTATTCTACCATTTTAGCCTGAGCACTGTCTTTTCAATTATCGGGAACCACCCCTGTTAGAAGAAGCATCTCATACTTACACAGATACAAACATTACATAAATAAATAAATAAATAAATAAATAAATAAATAATATATATACATACATTATATATATACTGTATATATACAGTATATACATATGTACGTATGTGTATATAAATACAGTATATATACATATTATATGTATATACATATATATATATATATATGTATAACCTTTCTCCTCTTTTTTTCTTTTTACACAACAGCAGTGTACCAACCAAAGGAACTTTATTGTGGGAGAATGGTTCAAACGAAGATACAAAGCAAAAGTCCTGGTTGCTTGAAATTCCAGTATGGCAGCCATTTTTTATAAGATGACAGCCCTACAGAGTCTATCACTGACTCGGTGACTTGGTCAGACAAGTCATTTTAATTACATAACAGTAATTCTCATGCCTCTTAACATGCATGCACGTTATCAGTAAACAGTTTACAACACAAGATGCTAAAAATTCCTGATGATTAGCAACTTCATAATACCAGCATAGTAAAAACTTATAACATATCAACATGATTCATACGATGTTGTTATACCATGTGCACAGGGTAATAAACGATATACAAGATTAGACGTTCTAAAAATGGTAAAATGCGCCATGAACGGCTATTAAAATAAACATGGAAAACAATACAGCCGGTTCGTGGAAAATTTTAGATCTTGGGAATGTATACAGCGTAGTGTGTGGGAGAAGTATTATCCGCTGTAACTACGCAACCTTCTTTGCACTTGAGCCATTAACAAACAAAGCGTGCCAACTATGAAACAAAGGCCTTAGTTTTCCAATACCTAACGAAACATCAAAGTGCCACATTCTGTTTGTCGTCAAGCGAACAAAGATGAAGAAAATGCAGTTAAAAGCCACGATAGAGGGCTTTAACTGCACTTCTCCCTCCAACCTAGCTGCGACCCACCACGGTAGATAAGCCAATTTATTTCTCCTTGTTTGAAAGACTTCGCTCTGTGTACTGTCACACAGGTTCCTCATTTTTCTTTTCTACTTGATCATCTATGCTTGTGATTCTATGTCAGAAGGCAAGAGATGCGAGGATATATTTAATGTTAGTAGCTGTTGTTTCAAAGCAAAGGATATTATTTATCCCAATTTTGGGTAACACTGCCAGAGGCAGGTCTTGTCAGCTCGTCATTGTCTCAAGGCGCGTAACATGAAGACAACCTATAACGCAACCGCTGTTCTCTTCAATATGCGTACATTTACAGGCGAAACCTTGCATCTTCGCACATTTCTCGTCAATTTAAACTCGTTCTTGACAAAGCTGTGAAAATTATCAATTTTATAAATGTGTCACGCATCATTTTGAAGAATAACTATCATTATTCAGAAGTAAAGTGGCGACTTCCTTGGGGGCCATGTCCTTGACCAAGTAACAACTTGGAACTTGTCCAGGAGCCACATCATAATTCAAATGGCTATGTCTGCTTTACAAAACGCAAAAAATAGTCCCTCAACAATAAAAATGAGATAACGATGTAAGAAAATGCCATAAAAAAGAGGACAATGGAATCGCAAATCCATCTGAAGGAAAATATTTTTAAGCAACAAGACCCTCAATAGTTGAAACGAGAAAGTGATCGAACTTTCAACTATTTCAAGACTTAAAAGGCAGTGGATAGTTTCAAGCCAGTCCTAACAGTATGCTAATCGGGTATTTACAAAGCCAGCCGTAATAGTTTCGGAAATCTACGTAGGACGCCACGCCGTAAGTTATGGTAGGTTAAATAAGGCATTATATCAGTGTTTCAACTTTCTTGAGGCGCTTCTGTCAACGCAGAGGTTGGTGTGAAAACACAGCCGTCGTCCTCTTTGTTGAACAGGCTAGCTTGACGTCAGCAGTTGATCTCTTATTAACTCTTCCCCGTAGGGGGCAGTGCCGTCAGTGCACCTCACGGAGTCCACTGTAGGCATTACTAAAGGTTCTCTGCAGCGTCCCTTTGGCCGCTTGCTGTAATCCCTTTCATTCCTTTTACTGTACCTCCATTCACATAACTTTCTTCCACTCTTGCTATCACCCTCTCCTAACAATTATTTTCCAAAGTACAACTGCGAGGTTTTTCCCCTGTTGCGCCTTTCAAACCTACCCACTGTCAATTTCCTTTCCAGCGCTAAATGACCTCGTAGGTCCCAGTGCTTGGCGTTGGGCCTGATCTCTATATTCCATTCCATGCCTTATTAACGCTTACGCACACATCAACGCAGAATATGATTAGCTGACCGACAAGACATCCGAGTCATTGTTGTTTGTGCTGACTTTCTCTTCTTACACAATTACAAAAAAGGCAGTGCCAGATTTGAGACTATCTTGTGTCACTTGAACCTGGTTAAATTCAGGATAAACAAGTAAAAAATGCGTCGAAGTTTATTCGGCGCAATCGAGTTTTCTGTACATCGTATAATGAAGGCCACCGAAAATAGAGCTGTCTTTTGGTGGTCTCGGTATGCTGCTGTATGAGCCACGGCCCATGAAACTTGAACAACGGGCCGGTGGTGGCCTGGCCTATATCGTTGCCAGTTGCACGATTATGACTAACTTTAACCTCAAATAAAAAAAAATACTGAGTCTAGAGGGCTGCAATTTGTTATGTCTGATGCTTGGAGGGTGGATGATCAACACATCAATTTGCAGCCCTCTAGCCTCAGTAGTTTTTAAGATATGAGGGCGGACAGAAAAGTGCAGACAGGAAAAAGTGTGGATGGACAGACAAACTTTCAGAAAACTAAAAAACTGTACTCCAGAATAAGCTTGAGTCGCACTGAACATTTACTGCGTAGTGCGTTTTACAAAAACAGATTTCAATTTCAAAACACAACACATTTTTCTAATTGACAGAATTATGAATGACTGAAATTTGCTAATTCTCTTAATAACATCTGACCTCTGAATGTTCAGTTTACGCAGGATGCTCACCGTATTTGTTTGTCTGCCTTTAATCCCATTATCGCTACGTTCATTCCCAGTTTCTATCTACCAGTTAAATAACAGAAACAGTATTTATTGTAAACGTTTAATAATCATTAATTAACATTTAAGAAATGGAAATGAGATCCTAATAGCTACAATACAGGAATAAGGTTGAGTACGGCTGTTCTATTCCAAGAACCTTTTTTTTTTTATTACCAATAGTCTGAAAATGCTTTAGGCGATAAATGCGCACTAAACAAAAAAAAAAAACAGGGTTGCTAGTGTTAATGAGGGAGTTAAGGATTATTGCTGGAATTGGAACATAAAATTTAGGCCAAAGGCCAAGCGCTGGGACCTATGGGGTCAATCAGCACCGAAAGAGAAACTGACAATAAAGGAGGTTTTAAAGGTGTAATAGGATGATACTTCACAGTTGCACTATAAAACAATTGTTAGGAGAGGGTGGAAAGTAAGATGGAAGAAAAAAATATGAACGGTGATACAGTAAAAAGGAAGTTGCAGCTAGGGGCCGAAGGGACGCTGCAAAGAATCTTGAGCATTGCCTACACAGCGCGGCGTGAGGTGCACTGACGGCAGTAGCCCCCTACGGAAAGGATTACTGTCATCTGTTTCTTTTCTGGCAGAAAGAGCTACAACAATACGGGAGTTGGGGTAGAAGAGGATTAAACAAGGGGGTTAGTCTTGCAAAAAGGAAAACGTTTTTATGTTGGACCTAAAAAAAAAAAAAAAAAAAAAAAAAGGTCAAAAGAGTTTAATTAAATTCCCCGAGGCCTTACCAGTGGCACAACATCCCCAAATGGAATCAAATTCCGCTGACCTGACAAGTAATTCCACTGGGGGAAATGAATGGGAAAAAAAAAAAGATTGCCTTGGAAAGATTAATGCCCCCCAAAAAATCTAGGAGTTATGCGGGTGGCTAATTGAGGGGGGTAATCGGCTATGCTGTGAAGGTCAAAAAGGATAACAACTTTCATCAAATATTTGTTGAACATTAGTTTCTCACAAATATTTACCTCCGCCCGTTTAATTTCCTTAATGAGATTTGTTTTTCCGCTTAAATTCTATTATAAAATTTGTTTTTATATTTCAAAACCCTCCACAGATTTACTTTTGTCTCTTGAAAACCCTTTACGAGATTTGTTTTCCGCTGTTTAAACCCCATTAAACACCATTATAGAATTATTTTTTTTCTGTTTATACCTTCAAAAATTGAGTTTTGTTTAAAAGTCTCCATGAGATTTGCCTTTTCCTGTTGCAAACTTCTGAGATTTACCATTGTTGGACTAAACCCTGATATGAAATTTAACTTAATGAATTCATCTTTGTTTAAAATTTCTTTACAAAATATATTTTCGTCTGTTTAAAACCATACGTTTGAGTTATTTTTTTCTATTTCAAACTTTGAAAAGATTTTGTATGTTAATAATCCTTTAAAGATTCAGCTTTCTGCTTAAAACCCACCGATGAGATTTATTTTTCTTTATTCAAAACTCAATTATCAGATTTATTTTTATTGGATATAAATTTTACAAACTTTAAACGCTCTAAATTCTTCAAGGAGACATTACAAACTACGGAAGTGCCTCTGAGACTTCAAAGAGACTTTTAAAGACTTAAAAGGAAGTTCAGAAACTTCAAACATATTTCAAATTCTTCAGTGATTAAGAAAACTTGAAAGACTTCCAAAACTTAAAGGAAACTTCAAAGGATCAGTAAGACCAACTAAAAAGATAGGTTGATGGCATATCTGGTAGGATTCCAAGACAGAGGCTAATTTTAAAACCAAATGACAGTTTCTAATCCCATAGCACACACACATACATACATACATACATACATACATACATACATACATACACATATGTATATATAGATATAAAACATATATATACATATATATGTGTATATATAAATTGCAGTCAAGGGCAGGAATGCTCTGGAGATTCACATTTCTTTATTGCTTCCTACGTTTCGTGATTCATCATCAGGAATTCTATGGAAAATCGAATAAATTAATAAAAGTACTGAACGGCTAAAACTGAATTACGTTAAAATATTAATCGTTAAAAATCTATAAAGGCAGTTCAACATTACACACACTAGAGCACACTTAAATACATACACTAAAGCATAAAATCAAGTCACATACGGACACATGTGATTACACAAAATTACATCGACAATTACATCAACAAAAATTTTTTAATTTTAGGAGGATTTTTAAAGAATGGAGAAACAAACTAAGACAGTAATATACAGAAAGCAGAAGATGCTAACCTTACAGTGCAAACGACAGAACCATAACACCAGTAAAAGAAAAATACATAAAAAAACAACAAAACAAAAATATCAGAGGCACAAATAGTAATGAGCTGTGACAGAAACAATGGAATGGAGGCAGTTTGAGTGTTTAATGACGGAACCCATAGTTTGATATTTAAAGACTCAAGTAACTGAAGTTTTTGTTGGTTCTGTGCTTGGCCAATAACTTTAAAATCATCGCAATTTACATGCGCTTTGCACTTGGTGGCATGACTTCTTATACGGATAGCTCTGGATTGGACACTCGGCATCCAGTTCTATAACTCAACCCATTGTGAGAGTCGGCTCTGACCCTGAGAAGTCGCCTGGCGGCCTGGAAGATCCGACATAAGTTCCCAGACTTCATCTGGGCCAAGTATATTCATAAACACCACCAGACGACACAAAGGCACAGCCGATCTTTAACCCTGAAGAGCGAGCAGATTGATTTTGGATTTTTTGGGATGAGCTTGATGTCAATGGCACCTAAAGTACCTCTGAATGATCCTAATGAAATCCCTTCTAAAGGCATTACCAAGTAAAAATGGGAAAATGGCATGTATAGGAAGTTTAGGGACATTAAAGTTTACTGAAGAGTTGAATGGTTTGTTCAGTATCTTGGAAAGAATTCTATATAGAGTTTGATTTGGAAAGCAATTATTATTAAAATGTTGTTGCAGGAGAAGGATTTCTTCACGAAAAAGGGCCCAACTAGAATTAAGAGCTAAAGCACGGTGTATGAGTGTGGACAAAGTTTAGTTTGAAATTAGAAAAGCAGAAGCTATAAAAGTTTGGCCCCAGACCAGTGCACGTTCTTTTCCTAAAAATAATAGTATTGAAGCGGTCATTTTCTTTGAAAATTAAAATATCTAAAAAGGCCAGTTTAGAACCCTTTTCCTTCTCCAAGGTAAAAGTGATTATGCTGTGACAGGTATTGGCAAACTCAAGAAATCGGTCGGAATCGGTTTCATGTTTAAAAAGAGCAAGCGCATCACCTATATACGTACTGAGAATAAAAAAGAGGGCGATAGACCAAGGGGCATTCTTCAAGGACGTGCTCCTCCAAGGAGCACATGGAAATGTTCGCAAAGGTTGGTGCTAGTACTCCCATGGCCATGCCTTCTATTTGTTTAAACAGTTTTTCATTAAATACAAAGGCTCAAACACTCAAACTGCCTCTATTCCATTGTTTCTGCCATAGCTCGTTACTATTTGTACCTCTGATCTTTTTGTTTTGTTGTTTTTTTAAGTATTTTTCTTTTACTGTTAGTGTGGTTCTGTCGTTTGCGTTGTATAAGTATATTACTGTCTTTCTTTGTTTCTCCATTCTTTGAAAATTTTCTTAAATTAAAAATTTTTGTTGATGTAATTATTTGGAGTTTTTTGTGATTTTGCTGTTTTAATATGCTCTTGTGTAACTATACGTGTCCGTATGACGATTTTATGCTTTGTGTGTGTATTTAAGTGTGCTCTAGTGTGTGTAATTTTTTGAACTGCCTTTATAGATTTGTAATGATTAATATTTTAACGTAATTCAGTCTTAGCCGTTCAGTACTTTATTAATTTATTCGATTTTCCAGAATTCCCTGATGATGTGATTATGAATCTGAAACGTAGGGAAGCAATAAAGGAAGTGTGAATCCCCAGAGTATTCCTGCCCTTGCCTACAGTTTATGTATGTGCACCGAATCTGCCCGATTTGTGTGATTATATATATATATATATATATATATATATATATATATATATATATATTTAATCTTATATATATATTTAATATAGGATAGTACTTTAGTGAAAATTACCGTCTAAAACTGATAAAATAATAAGTTTCAACCTGAAATTCTGAATTCTACTAGAGCAAACTTTAACCTTTAGGCTTCTTTGCCTTATACAACTGGTGAGAAGCTTCAACAACTTTAACTCTGATTATCAAAATACAATTTTTGGTCTTAATCCTAAGCTTGTTCTTGGAAATCCAAGAGCAACTGGCTCCCTCTTCAAGTCCCAGTCTTACGCGTTCCTTGATGGAATCTTGGGACTTATCTTGTTTCTAATATGAGGATGCTAAGAGTGTGGATTGATTCCTATCGTGAAGTTAGCCACAGAACAGGCTGCAGCTTAATTATTATTATTGTTATTTCATGGAACAAGGCCCATCACATGGAACAAGCACACGTGGGCCACTGACTTGAAATTCAAGCTTCCAAAGGATGTTGGTTTCAACATCCCACCGCAAACCCCACACTGCAGCAGTAACTGATCATTACAGAGCCTGGGGGAGACGCGAAAACACGTCATCTGAGTGGTATACCACGACACTAACCACTGCACCAGCGGACCAGCTATGGAGGAGTTTTCAAATAGCAGGGAAACATGCAAACATTTGCAAATGTAAATCAACTGTTTCCTTTTATAACTGTAACATTGTAACACAAGCCGCTAATGAAACATTTCTACTTAAAATAACTTGTTCTCAAAAGTTCAAGGGAAGAAGCAGTACCTTACTACTCGAAAACAATTCACCTTGCATTTTAACAAATTATTTATATCTTCATTTATATATTTACGAATTTGTTAATTTACCTTTTTTTTCTTTCCTGATAACTGATCTCTTCTTTGTGTATTTCCTATTACTTTCTATAACTTCTTTCAAAAGAACACCATATTCTTTCCAAGCTCGAATTTTGATTCAGTGGCCCGTGTGCTCTTGTTCCATATAAATAGGGATTTATCTTCTGAATAACTGTACTATCATTAAACAGTCAAACTCTTCTTCTCCTCTGTTTATCCCTTTGAAAAAGTTCCTCTTCGCTTTGGTGTGCTTCCTCTAGCACTGTGCTGGGCCCGCGTTCGATTCTCGGCCGGCCAATGAAGAGTTAGAGGGATTACTTCGGTGATAGAAATTCATTCCTCGGTATAATGTGGTTCGATTCCACAATAGCTGTAGGTCCGTTGCTCAGTAACCAACTGTCCCAGCCACGTAAGTGCTCTAATCCTTCAGGCCAGCCCTAGGAGAGCTGTTAATCAGCTCAGTGGTCTGGTTAAACTAAGGTATACTTGCTTTTTCACTCAGTGCTGGTATTTGGTGGAGGCGTTAGCTTGGTTTAACAACATAGGTATCTGTTTTTATCCCATATTTTATCTATTCTAAATTCTTCTAATCTAGTCAGTCTCTCGAAATGATTTTTTATTTTTCGTGATTTTTTTTAGCCGTGATGATGAAGCTGTTCCTTGAAACGTTGGCACAGAACGAAATATGAAATTATGTATCGCCTCCTTCTCGTCATTCTCCCCATAATGCGCGCGTGTGTGTGTGTCTGAGAGAGAGAGAGAGAGAGAGAGAGAGAGAGAGAGAGAGAGAGAGAGAGAGAGAGAGAGAGAATGCACACGAAATAATGCCCAATAAATGCAGATATACATAAACGCACAGGCACGCTCGTTCATAAGCAAATATCTTCCTGATCCCGCATAACCAGACGTAGCGTGTCTCCTGGCGATCCCAGTATTACAAGATTTCGAAAACCTCCGCTCTCTACCGAAGAGAGATGCTTCTGGGAGCACGCCCTTGCCTCAGCTGATTACCGACGTCATACGGCTTCATTCTCCATTGTTTAGCTTGACCCACATTAAGGGAGAAACGCTCCTCGCTGGCGTATTTCTAATAAATAACTGGCTTTAAATGAGTACAATATGTTACTGTATTAGTTTGGGATGTTTAGATAGAGTCCTCAGTCGTTACCGGTGAAGTATAGCTTATTTCTTGACCGATGTAAAGATGCTCAAGGAAAACTGATTGTCGGTGTATTGGTTCGGAATATTTAGATGCAGTCTTCAGCCGTTACGGATACAGTATAGTGATTTCTTTGATCTACCTAAAAAATGTACTTGGAAAATTGACGGTAAATACATGATTGTCATCAATGTCTTATTGTTAAGGAATAACTGGGTATAAATTGCATTTATGTTTTATTTACATATTTACAAAAATATGTAACGTTTGACATTTAGCTCTGATTACATTATACACGATGAATTGATATAAGTTATTAGTACATCGTAGTTCATGCTTTCGTGCGGGTAGGACGCGTCTGTGAAGTGCTCTGTGAAAGTGCCTGACTTGCGCGATGTTCAAAGTGAATACGAAGAAGGAAGGAAAAAGAAAAAAATAAGTACTGCAGAAATTAAATCAAATAAAGGAAGATCACATTATCGTACGAACACTATCTTATAATTATCGAAGCAGCACGTAGAGATGGAACACTAAATAAAATACTGGGGAAGGATGGAGGTCAACCCAAATCGAGAGAGTCAAACCTGCGGACATTGCTCTGGGAAGTTTGATGAGGAAGGAACTTACTGTGAAATGTGTGACGTATGGTACTATTATGAATGTTCTGGCATCGAGGTCAGATACACACCCATGCTTCATCGTGATAACATACTGTACATCTGTAATAACTGCAAGAGGTCTGAACAAAGAACACACAAAAACTCATAGAAGATGAACTTGAAGAAATAAAAGAAAACACAGAGATATTAACATAGTTGATTCAGGACTAGCTCAGAAAACTACTGACCTAATGATCAACATAGATGAAATCAAAACAGAATTGATAATGTTGATGAAGATGTAAAGACCATGACAAACATGGACAAAACTGATGTTGAATCACTAAAGACAAAACAAAAAGTGCTTCTGATCAAATCTACAAACGAAGAGAGCACAGCTGCTAAAGAAAAGAGACAAATTTTGAGTAAAATAACGGCGCCAGTTGAACAGGCTAAAACAACAAGAGATGGACACTTATTTGTAAGATTTCCAGACAAGAAAACTTAGAAAAGGCAAAAATGGAGACTCAGAAAATCAAAAATATATCAGTAAATGAGAAGGTATAAACTTAAACCAAAAATAAAAGTAGTCTATGTCCCGAAGGATGAAGATGACATTGTCGATAACATTGGTGACTGAGTGTTAAGAACATGGGGAACTTATTCACTAAGACACTTGTATTCATTAACTCGGAACTGGAAGGGATGATGGCTCTCTTAACTGCTATGACTGCTGGATACTATAGGTAATGACTGAAAGCGAAAATAAGCTCCTAGAAAATCAAGACCGGAAGCGGTAAATAATCTAATCGACACCATTACAATCATAATAAATACTGGACAATAAAGGATAAGAGATATTATTATCATCACGAATAACTCGGAATGATAAAAGATGTTATTATAGTCGATAATTACCATAAATGATGGATAGTTGGAAGCAAAAAAAACGGATAAAAAAAGAAGCGTTCATCATAAGTGTTGAATAGTTAATAATGGTTATTTCGGTAATCGAACACGTATATTGTAATAAACTGACCAGATTATGTAATATATGGCTTTTGTGAGTTTTGCGAAAAAATTCGGCAAAATGGCCAAGAAAAGTTTAGAAACATCACCTGCATCCAGTAGAACGTGTTGAATAGTTAATAATTCTAAAGGTTTTTCAGACAACAATGCTTGTTTACAGATTGATTAACGAACACGTATAGCATTTCGTACTAAAAACAGAATGATTAAAAATAAACACACTCAGCTATGTCATTGTAAAGCATCTTATTTTCATATAAATATATGATTGAACACTTGCCACTTCAATATTATCTTTCTTATGAGTTTTGCCAAAGTATACACAATAATCTTATTTCATATATTATAAAAATACATATGAAAATACAAATCGAGCTAGTCAGTTCTGATGAAAATCTTCGACAGTCAATATGATCTACATTCCATCAATTAAATTAGAATGCACAAAAACACACTTATTCTTTAGTTACATAAATCTGACAAAGTATTATACCTTATTCTTATTATTATTATTATTATTATTATTTCCAAATATGTTAAAGTCCATATGGGGAGCTGTTGTTAAGGAAACATCACCTCCATCAAAACCTCTTCTGGTTACAGAAGCATCAGTAGTTAACTACATACTAGTAAAGACGTATTTTCACACAATGGAGCATTGACAGTTTGTCAACAGACCAAAAGAAACCTTTCAGTACAATAAGTGAGAGATTTAAGAGATTCTGGAGTAAAAAAAAGTTTTCAAATGCTTTGTAAATCCACAGTACGCCTTGCAAGGTGAGACAACAATACTTGTTTACAGATACACAAGTTAGATTAGTTTACTACCCTCCAGGGCTGTTATTTTAGATCAGTTGGCAAGCATTTCGTATCCGAGAAACGAATTACCGTCAGAAAAGTAGTCATTTTTTTGGCTGGCCGGCCGGAGACTCGAACGTTTAGCAGAGTGCTAGCCGAGAAAGACAATCTCCTACGATAAGGATAACAGACACTCCTCTTTTAAACCAAGCTTGGTCACTGCTCGGGAGGGTTCCCATCAATGAATTTGGCATAAAGGTAACCATTACTAAAACTCAGTATACTTAAAAGTCTGATGAGCGTTAGGAAGGGACATGGTGATGGCTGAACACCTAACCCACAGATTTTGAGCTGAATTTAAAAAAGAATATGGCAAAAGCATAAAGAAAGAGAATGCGGTCCATGAAAAGGGAACACATTAAATTGGGCAGGGGTGAAAAATATGAAAACGGAGGATTGAAGGTCAACGCTTAGCCATCCTGAAGCTGACTCTGAAGGGAGGAAATAAAGAACACTGGAGCCCTCAGAAGGATGATGAAAATGAGCAATGGCGTAGCCATCCTGAAGGAGGCACTAGAGAAGAGAAAAATGCATGTACAGGGGTTTCAGGAGTCCTCATAAAGGTCACGGTTACGAGAACATTTTTAATTACCTTTACCTTCAAAATGAGGGGTAGTCGGCCATAAAAACCCAATACCGGAAGGGGAGATAAATGGATGGTTGGAGATGAGAGAGATAGGATGGTGTCCTCTACTGTCACTCAGCGGAACAAGACTTCAGGCGTTCTTCAGGGAAGTCCTTTAAGCAGTTAGACGTTTCCTTTGACCCACAAGTGAGGCACTCATAGATCCCCGTCGGAGTTACTGTTGTTGACGTGAGTTTCATTGAAGGTAATCGAAAATACATGAAAATCACAGATAAGTTCGTGTGAAATGCTGGACATAGCAATAAACAAACAAATAAGCAAATATGATGCAGGTATTATGACGCCAGCTGTGAAATTCTCTTTCGTGGAAGGAAAACAGTAATACATGAAGCGCAGGATAAAATCTGTATGTGATAAATATGATATTATAACAGTAAATAAAGTACGGTAAGATTATACACCTGGTGCAGAGGCAACAGGAATTCCTCACTTATGAAATACAATTTGAAATATATGAAGCGCAGAGTAAAATGAGAGAGAGAGAGAGAGAGAGAGAGAGAGAGAGAGAGAGAGAGAGAGAGAGAGAGAACCATACATTTGTAGCTAGGTCCTCAGATACAAAAGCTCCGAAAAATGATCCTGAACACGCATTAAACAAAGAAAAGTAGACCGTCAGATTCAAAGCAAGGAAATCACAGCCTACGCACTAATAAAGCAGATTGAACAGGTAAATACCAGACCACATTCCCAAGCAGCACATCTGCTAGGCCATTGCCTTAATTGGAGCAGATTCCTTTGGAAGAACGCCAGTGTAAAAGCGGGTCAAGGTAGCGAAGGAAGGGAAGGACTTTGCGAGAGTGTCTCCTTTTTATTGCCCCATCAGAAGTCTTTTGAAAAGGGTCGCAAATGCAGCCAGTGTTGGGGGACGCGATAGCTTTTCCTGAGGATCGCTCAAGGGTAACATTTATTGTTGCAATCTGCAGCACGCACTAGCACGTGCAACACACACACACTCAACACATTATATATATATATATATATATATATATATATATAATATATATATATATATAATATATATATATATATATATAATATAATATATATGCATGTGTTGCACGTGGTAGTGTAAAACTGCCAACTGCAACAACCAAATACTACCCAAGTACACACACACACACACACACACATATATATATACATATATACATATACATCTATACATATATATATATATATATATATATATATATATATATATATATATATATATATATAAACAAAATCTTTCATTTCCTAATTCGGTGAATAGCTTCTGATGAGAGCTGAAAGACACAGTGGCAAACTAAAATGGCCTATTGGAGACGGATTTAGTTTCTTCGATAACATCTACTTAAACAGATTATAAATAATAGCCAGGTTAATAAAAAAAAAAATCACTTCAATACAACCGGAACATCATTATCATAACTTTTACAGCAAAACAGCATTAAATTCCACCTGTAAGAAGAACTAACAGTCAAAAAGATGTATAAATTTGTTTTCCTGTTAGTTTGCAGCAACGTCTTAATAATCGCATTGATATCTGCTAACGTCACAAAAGGTAATAAATCACGCCTTAAACCAACTGGGTGAAAACAAACCGATCTGAAGCCTGTCAGTACTAGTTTCATTCCGATTACACCAGACCCTCTTCATACCACAACCCTTCATCTGACTCAACTGGCAGTTAAATCTGCGATTGCCAAATCGTCTAGATTCACTGTGGTGAAACTACGCCCCTAATAATGTAAGCGTCCGAAGTACAGATTTATCATCCTCCTACTACCAAACACACAGGCCAGCAGACTGGTAGTGTCTTCTGTTAAGGTACGTTCATCTGCATGCTTAAAAACGCCTCTTCTGTTTCAAGCTCATGAACTCGGCTGCTTCACCAGCTCTGCAAAGCAACGGGATTCTATTATTTGCGTTATCTTTCTGCAGGGTGATTTGTTATTCTGTATCAGTCGTTTCAATCTTTTTTTATTTCACCTATTTCCTAATTCATCTGACCTCAAAACGTTAGCTTCTTTATTAAGAAAGTGGATATAAATTTATTAAAGGCTTATATCAATACAATTCCAAGCGATTCTGCAATGGATTAAATAGCAATAACCTGTAAATACATTGCAGTTAAACAATAATTCTATAATCCTTCTCTCTCTCTCTCTCTCTCTCTCTCTCTCTCTCTCTCTCTCTCTAAATTGCTCCTCCCTTTTATTAACCCCAGGTTGATGATCATGTGTTCACTACACATTCACTTGGTAATCTCTGTTTTCAGGACTCTTTGCAATCACTTTTGTTTTCTTTTATCTTTCATTTAATGTTATCTTGCATTTTATCTTCATGACACTCAGCTAAATTCGCTGACAATGCTGAATTTGATTACCCCCAACAATGAAAGCTCTGAATACACATAAATATCCGAAAATGTAAGGCATTCATGCATTGTTTGGGAGGTTGGGCGTAACATCGTCCTTAATTCTGAATTAAATAATCGTCAATGATGTCTTCTGAATCCTGTGGAGCGGTAATGGAATCATAATAAGACCCGAAAAGTTAACAAGGCAAGTTCAAAACAAAGATGAGAGGGATGTGTACAAACATACAACACTTACATCTACCAGTTCCGTAACTGCTAACTTCAACCTCTCTCTCTCTCTCTCTCTCTCTTCTCTCTCTCATTACTTCTAAAAATTTCAGATACATCATTTTATCCAACAGAAGCTTAAAGCGACTGGATCCACTGCAGGAGAGAAGGAAGTGTGCAATCTCTTTTATGACAGAAATCCTTTCATATTTTACTCTTTGAAGTACGTAACATAATTTCCCTTGAATTTTGTTCCCGTCTAGCTTTTCTTAATGGAAGGTGTACAAAAAAATCACCTGCGTATGCGATTCCTTAAAACATTAAAGCTTATGAATAACGTAGAAAACTTTGCAACAACATTCTCCCCACTTTGCATGGTATCGCATTGCCATTCTGCTCTGCAATCTGAATCACGCACCCATACATTGTGTATGTGTGTGTATGTGTGTGTGTATAAACAAATAGTTCAAGAGTAAAAGTTCAACTACTAAACGCAAAAAAATGTACTTAATATAAGTATGTTGCAATTGCAAAAGTACTAAATACTGCAGTTGTAATTGACAGGAAAGGTAGACTAGTAAAAAAATTATAAATGTCCATAATTCCACATTTTACACGCAAACACACATTATACACGTGAAGTCTTCCGGTTTAGTTTATGGTGAGGCTGGCAACCCCATTTTTTTTCTTTGCCCACACTTAATGTGGTCGTCTATAAACTGAGGTACAGCATCCACACATACACATACACACACACACACACACACACACATGGCACACACACAAACACATGCATACATAAATGTGTGTGTGTGTATGTATCTTAATGATGTATATAATATATATATATATATATATATTTTTTAACAATATACACACATATATATACTATATATATATATATATATATATATATATATATATACATAACAATTGTTCTTCTAGCATATCTTGTTTCTGACGGTCCGTATTAGTTTGCATGTATTTTAATATATCTTGTTTTTTTAAATGTATAATTTTAAGTGTAAAAAATTTTCAGCTTGAGTTTTATGCTAATTATGTGTTGTTTTTTATCAATTTTAGAGCCCTGAAGATGTAATTATATATGATAATTATTAAACGTCAAGGAAATAAATATGGCCAAAAGAAGAGCAATTCTTAACTGTCCATCAGCATACGTGTTGTATATAACGGCTATGCCACTCCACACGAATTACACACACACACACACACATATATATATATATATATATACATATATATATATATATATATATATATATATATATATATATATATATATATATATATATATATATATATATATAATATATATTATGTACCTTATACATATATATATGTGTATATATCTTAACTATATATATATATATATATCCTATATATAACAAAATCGTTATAATAAACTAACGACCAGATACAGTGACAAAAGTACTAGTATAAAAAAATAATTTAGTTCATAAGTAAGATCTTTGGAACCAAGACCTCAACAAAGGCAAATTTGTTTCAATAGTGAATCATCTTTCAACCATATGACCCTCCCCTGCCCCACAAACCAACGCACACACGAAAGAAGAATTTCACTAAATAAAAAGAACGTAATGTGGATGACAAAGGTGAGGCTAGATGGAGGTGCTATTTATAGCATGTTTTTAGTACGCTCTGCAGACGAGAGAGAGAGAGAGAGAGAGAGAGAGAGAGAGAGAGAGAGAGAGAGAGAAGGAGACTGGTAAGGACGCTGTTGCCAAAGTACTTTAAAGGACTAAGAATTAATAACCGAGCCATTAATGGCAAAAAAGGGTCGCCTCCTAAGGACGCGCACGTGCGCGCGGAATGAAGGAATATATGTGCCTACCTGGCAAGATATTTTATCATTTCAAACATACCACTAGTATTTTTATTTGTGCCGTACCTCTCTTCATACAGCTATAATGGATGTGTATATTTGTTTATAATTTCAAACACAATGTTGGTATAAATTTTTGCTTTCTCTTCACCCCAGATCTATTTATCTTTATACCTATCACTAGCTTTAAAATACAAATTTTTTCCTTAACTGTCTATCTATCGTTTTTAGGTTATACCATTATATTTTGTGTTTTAAAAATATAACTTTTTTGTGTTTTAAATATATAACAGTAATCTTATTAAATTTTATTTACCCTGTTGGAATTAGATACTCGTCATTACTGCTGGTTTTCGTTGGAAGTTTCTATATTAATCCTACTCTTATCCTGATTTTCTATAAGGGCTTCGATTCGGAACAGGTATAGAAACTCATGACTGTTTTGCGACGCCAGTTAACATGTATCAGTTGCTCAATCAGTCTTTCCTGCCAAAATTTCCTATCTACATAAACAATTTCCTATTTAAATTTCACTTTGGCATCCCTCTGGAAAAGTTTTCAGAGGCAATAACAATGGACCAAGCAAATTGTGTTTTGAGCATTTTCTGCAGCTATTCGTTTTGCTTATTCATCTTTCCAAGCGGAACTATTACTATGCGTAAAGAAACTTCTCCTCTAGTTGTAAATCAGTTCTACAGTGAGAGATTTCCAATGATTTCTTTATGCTTGCCGATAAAATAATATGACTTGATGCACTTTTTCTTTTTTTGGGAGGGTGGAGCTCTCGTGTTACCATAAAGCAAATCTACTTTGTAAGACCTTCGCAATTAAAGTTATGCTTACACATAAGGCAATTGTTCTCTAACAATTATACACGAAATATATTATATATATAATTTTTACCAGATGAAAATATCAGAGAAAAACAAGTTTTCAGGTATAAAAATCCATAAAATACTCAAGTTCTAAGGATGAAAACTTTCCAAAATATTTCGTTTTAAGATCAAAACCCCTAGAAATATATAATTTTAAACATTTCTGAAATACATAAATTTCAGAGATTAAATTCGGTTTAATACTTAAGTTTTCAAGATTTAAAAAATTCCGAATACTAAACATTCTTAAAATTGAGGTCAAGACGAAACATCTCTGAAATATATAAGTTTTTCATTTATAGATCTTATCGACAAGTTCCACTCTTCAAATGCAGGCCAGCCACGAGCCATTATCCTTATCAGATAAGCCAATCCATCGTTTTCTTACCCAAATGAATGGGCAGGACAAAAAGTCAATTGAAAAGTGCTGATCTAACGAGTCCCTGAGTGCCCAAATATCTAAACCTCTTCATAACAACGATTCAGATATTTCAGGGTACTTTCTTGATACTGAGATAAAGAGAGATCTGAGAGAAGGCTTTCAGTAACCCGCCGCTCTCTCTCTCTCTCACGTAAGCGATAACCGAAACAAAGAGAATAAGGAAATGGGAAGAGTAAAAAGTGGTAAGAGTTGGGAATGCAAGAGCAAATAAAAAATTCCAGAGCCTGGCAGTACGGGGTAAGGAAGAGTCGCTGTGACAATATTCGAGACAATATTCAGCGTACGTGTTTGGTCTGTCACGTGTCACAATTCATATTTGATTTGTCGATGTGTTGTGCTGCGTAGGCTGATGAGTCAGCAGGTTTTAATGTTAGTCACGGATGAATCTCGTAAGATTCAGTACCACTCCTATTATCGGTGGTAGTAATAATAATGGTAACAGTCGAGTGATGATTATAATTCTATTACAAATACCACTACTATTGGTGTTTTTTTTTTATATCAAAACTGTTATGTATAAAATAAATTATATTTTATCTCCTGTTGGTGTGTCAATGCTAGTATGCCTTTATATCTGAGAGAGAGAGAGAGAGAGAGAGAGAGAGAGAGAGAGAGAGAGAGAGAGAGAGAGAGAGAGAGAGCGCAAGGGTTTCACATGGTCTGTCCTGCACATGGGACAAATGAGGATGTGATGA
The DNA here is from genome assembly GCF_040412425.1 of Macrobrachium rosenbergii. Lineage (NCBI taxonomy): Eukaryota > Metazoa > Arthropoda > Malacostraca > Decapoda > Palaemonidae > Macrobrachium > Macrobrachium rosenbergii. The sequence continues at coordinate 17,089,894 of NC_089796.1, read as the reverse complement.
CAAATAGGAACAAGTTTGATAAGTCTGAAGAGCTCTACTCCTAATAAGCACAGAGCTGCTCATTCGCGAGCTCCATCAAGCAGTACAGGGGAGGAGAGAGAGAGAGAGAGAGAGAGAGAGAGAGAGAGAGAGAGAGAGAGAGAGAGAGAGAGAGAGAAAGTAGGTGGGCTTCTGTAATTGTCCTCGACCTCATTGCTGGTCGTAAGTCTATATCAAGATCAATTCAATACTTAGCTGCTCTACAAAGATTTATGATTTATCAGTGTCATATTTATCAGTATTGACTGATTTAAAGCTATAAAATGCTGTATCAACAACTAAATTCATTGAACCCGTCTGTGATAAGATTGACTGAATCGGTACCATAAACCGGTGCATAAGTAAAAGCTGTTACTAGCGTTTTCTCATTATCAAGGATGAATGATAAATTGCATTAATGCTAGATGCTGGTGTAAATTGCTTAATCAATAAAACCTATCGAGCAACTGACTTACCATATTACTACAAGCTACACCTTCTCCATCAAGACAGACTGACTGATTGATCGAGTGATGCTGTCAACTAGTATACCACGATCTGTCGTCATCAAAACCGAAGACTGGCAGATTAATTGATTTGATAACTCAAAATCATTCATTCATTCATGATACTGTAAACTGGTACAACAACAACCAGCCATCGGCCTCCTTATGATTACCAAGATCACATGACTGGCATATTCAATAATATAAACATGTAGAATTATAACTATTATTACCGACGTCGTCTCTTTCAAGGCTGAATAATTCATTTAACTTTCTACCAAAACTGGCTAATAAATTGACTCGCTCATGGAAATTAACTTTATAATTATTATTTCTATTATTCATAAAAACAGAAGGCAAATGCATTGCTTGCAAGCTCTGAATGAATTGAATATCGGAAAGCACAGCATGCACATCTAATAAATAAGCATGTATAGTCAACAGTCAACAGCAATGCTTAAAGACTATATGGCATCCCGCACAATACTATTACTTTAAATTAGCAATGAAGCCTCACTCACACTGGCTTTGAAAATACATAGAGATATACCGGTGAATGGGAATGTAACATACGTAGATATGTCTGTTCCATGTAGGAAATATTTAAGATTTTAATACACAATGATAACTGGCAGCCTTACGTGAAAACAGAATTGTAATGACTAAGGTACTTATACCTATTTACTAAATAACAGAAACTTCAAGTGACGCAGAATTAAATTTCCTCTCGATGAATGAATGGCAACTATATCAAACATAATCGTAGCACCGCAAGGCAGAGGATCAACTGGTATGGGGTTGTGGATCCCTTGGAGGCAGTAATCATCTTAGAAGACACCTCCTCAACAAAAGTAAACGGCAGTTATCGAATTGCTCATAAAGATGTTTGGTTATTAACAACAACATTCTACTGGGTACTTTGATAGCTGACATGAAGGTTTCCAGACACTGCCGGCACATAAATCTCGTGAACATCCTTGGGGAAGGGCGTGGGGCTAGCAACCTCATCCCTAAAATACTTGAGATAAAGGGAAAGAGCGACTAGGTGAGAAAACATTAATGAAATACCTATAAATAAATGTTAATACTGATATTGATACTATTAACCGTATAGAGCTGGCTTTCTTGTTTTCCCTTTTATTATTCACTTTTCGTATCTATCAATTTCTCCCATATAATTATATTTATATTTTCAGACACCACTGCCGCCTACTCATTAACGAGTTACCTTTGTGGGCAAATAAAACTCACGTTTCAATCTTAGGGACACCATTCATCACATCAACCTCCCAACGCTATACCCTTGAAAAAATTCCTCTCTCCAAAATTATTCACGCTCATAACCATCTCATAAACATCACCAGTGAAGCGTTTTATTTATGCCCTCACGGCCCAATGCTAATGATCTGACTTGTGAAGAGATATATCTCAGTTATCAATATTACGTAAGTCAATCACACACAGGCTTCACTTCAATCCTTAGATGCTTACATGCAATTTTAAAAGCACAAATACATTACTCTCTTTGTTAGATTTCAAGCCTCGCTGTAACCCATTTCATCTTACACCAGACTCCAAAGGTTTTGAGAATTGATTTCTGGGATGGAGTTGCTAGCCCCATCTCCACAAACAGACGTCCACAGGTTTTATGTCCAGACAGTATCCAGCTTTCATGGATAACAGCCTTTACAATTCTTAACTGTATATATCGAAATCGTATACAGAAATAATCCATGTGAAATAAAAAATACACAAAGATAAAATAAAGCCAATACTTTAAAGACAAATAAACAGATGTTATCCCTCTCGCAAAGGCACGAAAACTAAAAGAGATGATTAAATGAAATAAAGAGTACAAGAAAATACAATTTACAAAGCTCTAACGCTTCTTAATGAATAAATACAGAAATACAATATATTGCTAAACAAAACAAAAAAAATCAAATACAACACAATCAGCAAACTCACTATTTTCCAATCTAGCAAACTGATGGATAGAATTTTGTCTTATAACTTACTTGTAGAATTTCATAGTAAGTAATTACAGCGAGAAACTAAAGAAAGTAAAAAAACCGAATATATGTAAAATGTAAGACAACATGATCTAAAAAGAAATCCCATATATTAAGACCTTTTGATCTTCATTGAAATAAAAATAAATCTTTTGACTTCGAGTGAAAGCTTAATTAAATTTAATCAAAGCAAACAAAAGACCTTCCCATTTTTCTTTTTGCTGATTACGGTTGGCGTAATTATCCATGCCTCGTTCCTTGTATAGGTACTGCTGATGAACGTAGCGAAAAGTTAAGTTTTAGTTATAAGAGATATCCTACAAAGAACCGAAAATTCTTTCTTCGTTCTAACTGGGAGTAAACATCAATTATATATATATATATATATATATATATATATATATATATATATATATATATATATATATATATATATATATATATATATATATATATATATATATATAATGTTAGAAAAGTGGCAAAAGATACAGATATAATGTTGGGAGATAACAAAATGGGTCCTTGATAAAAATGGAATGGCTAATATTTGCGGACGATACAGTACTAATTGGAGATAGCGAAGAGAAACTACAGAAACTACAGGAAGAGTTTACAAGTATTTACAAGAGTAGAAAGCTACGGACAGATGCGAGTAAGAGTAAGATTATTAAGGTACAAGGCTTCCTGAAAGATTGAGCAGTGAATATTGCTATGGATGGTAGAAGAACAGAATGGAATCCATGGATTCATAAGATCCATAGATTCATAAGACTACCTACATGCAAAGTGCTGATGCTAATTGCAAATGAAGGAAAAAGCCGTAACTGTCGAGATGAACTAATTTAGTGGTAAATGTCACAAAATAAAAATTGAAAGAGTAAGATGTATAGAAGTATGCTGTAGTAAAATGGTTAACATAGTGTCTTCTGAGATGGTCTGGTCATGCGGAGAGACCGGAAGATAGTGCTAGTTAGATTGTGTGGCACAGGTGTTAGAAAGATATGACCTCAACATCCAGGAAGCGAGTGTGTGAGCAAGATGGAGATTAACTGTGTGTCATGTATACTGGAGTTTGACATACTGCTGAATGAGCCTCTGTGTAGGTGTATGAAGTAGCTGATTCTGTGGAAGCTTCTTTTACATACAGAGACCAACCAAGATATAAAGGTCAAGGCATGAATTCGGCAGTGACCCATGTCTTCTTTGAAGCCATTACCTTTCATAATATATATATATATATATATATATATATATATATATATATATATATATATATATATATATATATATATATATATATATATATATATATATATATATATATATATATATATATATATATTACAGATATCCGCTGCCTCATCTCTTTGCTTACTTAGTGTAAGTGTCAAAGTCCTGTGCTTTAAGGTGTAGGCACCCCAGGGCCCACACACAGACGTGTGGAATTGAACTTTTAAGCAGTGTAGCTCGCCATGGCCCAGGTAGGAAATTACTGTATATTAGTGACTGGGGAGTGCTTAAAGCCAGGGAAACGAACGTCCCAGATTTTAACCCTTTTTTCAATTAAACCCCAAGTGTGTGAGCTTTGTACTGGCTTCTCGGATGTTCTTAACAGATACCAGCTGATGCATCTGCTTTGAAGAAACAGCGTCTGCCCGTAGGCGAAATCCAGTCATATAAGCAACTCAGGACCACCGCTCACTCTCAGTCCTTGCTCGGTTGTTACTCAGTCAGTAAGAGAAATTCTTGCTGTCACTCTTTAGACATGTCACGTGCACGACACTCTTTCTGCGAACTGGAACCATAAGGCTACAAGCAGCCAAGAACAATGCTACAAGCAGCCAAACCACAAGCGGTTTTGCGAGTCCTAAAGGACGACATTGCGGCTCATCCAGTCATTATTGCAAAAGTGCACAATGCAAGGCGACCCACGGTAAGTGTAAAGACATTCGAGTGTTACAGGTCCTCTGCTCCTTATCTTGAACCTCTTATTTCATTTCCTCATTTCATTCCCAAGTAAAGTACTCTTTGATATCCCGCTTCCCAGTGTTAAAGTGCCTCCCTGTGTGAATTAACGTCGTGAATTAATCGTCCCTTGCTCGAAGTGACCCTTAAATCACTCCTCCCATGTGACTATAATTGCTATTGAGAGAAACCACATTTCCACGAAGCTTTATCTGGGATTATTCTATTTCCAGACATGTGGTGTATCGTTCACCCTCGTCTTCCTTGATCATCCGTCTTGCCTGGAGGAATTCTGCCCTACTGTAGCAGGCGTACCAACTTGCAGCAATTCAAGAAATATATATAGCTGTTATTGAATTCCTAAGTGAACAAAACCTGTATCAACAAAGCCTCTGGCTCTCTCTTGTACTATTCAATTTTAGCATTAATTTCCTTATTGCAAGTAAAATCATTATTTTGTTGTAATGTTAAATTCTACCATTAATTTTCTTTATTGGAAGGTGAATCAGCATTCTAGTAAATCTTGTATTGATCAGAACTTTCACAGCTGACCTCCCATTATTCTTATGTGTAAATTTGTATATTTCATGTGTTTATTGGTATTTCCGGGTGTCCACGGTGAGTGTTGTTTAAGGCTTATCCTAGTAATTATCTCATTACAGTAACCAACCGTGGCTAAACGTGTATATATATATATATATATATATATATATATATATATATATATATATATATATATATATATATATATATATATATATATATATATATATATACTGTATATATATATATATATGTATATATATATATATATATATATATATATATATATATATATATATATATATATATATATACACACACACACATATATATATATATATATATGGTGAAAGTAAATAAACTATTTCACTACACTACCGCTATCGGAGCAACTGGGACCTTAAAGTTTGGCAATAAGATGGCATCCTGCGTACTCCTAATGGAAAAAGTGTGCGAAATGCTATAAAAAGGATCCCCCCCAGCTCTCGCAATCTCCAATTGTCAAGACGCAACGCTGGACTTTTGAACACTGCAGAGGAACGGCAATAACAGTCCTATTTTTATTGTCCGCTTTGCCGTGTGTCAGTTCCTGCCTATAAACTCGTAATATTAAAGAGCCAAATCAAAACAACAAAGACATAATCTGAAATTTGTTCCTATAAAAAAAGTATAAAAGCAGGCGTGGGACCGCGGACGCAACTGAATGCTAATTAAGTTTTTGTTCGCATCAGTCATTAATTTTTTATCCTCATTTTTTTTCCTGTTGACTAAACCGCTGAGAACTAAAGGTTAATCAGGCAATTGCGTGCGGGTCTTCCCAGTGAAACAATATAAATAACGTGAAAAGTTTTGTTTTTTGAAGGAAAAAACAACAAAAACCTCATTAACGACAACGAGAAAGAACAATAATCATAAAAATAATAATTATTGTTATTATTATTATATAGATTAACAACAACAATAATAATTAATGTATTGGTTACAATATTTTGAGGCAGCAAAATAAAAGAATAAAAGGCAAAACGCATGCGAATAGTATATATAATGTCTTCGCATAAGAAGACATTAAAAAGAGCGAGAAAGACGTAAAGAAGTTGCAACAGAAATTTTAGAATAAAAAGACCAAACAACAAAAATCCGGGAGGAGCATGCGCGTGAGTAAGGGAAGCAACGAGCGATCAAATGTTAGCATTAGGCTAATAGTCGTGCCTAGATACGAGGATAAAAGTAATAATAAGTACAAAATACGCCGAAGTTTCTTCGGCGAAATCGCGTTTTCTGTACAGCGTATAATGCTGTATGAAATTTTCAGCCACGGCCCATGAAACTCTTAGCCGCAGCCCATGAAACTCAGCCACGGTCCTGTGGTGACCTTTGTTGTTGGTAAGTACGATTATGGCTAACTTTAACCTTGAATAAAATAAAAACTACTGAGGCTAGAGGGCTGCAATTTTGTATATTTGATGACTGGAGGGTGGATGATCAACATACCATTTCAGCCCTCTGGCCTGAGTAGTTTTTAAGATCTGAGGGTGGACAGAAAAAGTGCGGACGTACAGACAAAGTCATGTTAATAGTTTTCTTTTACAGAAATGCAATGGGAATATATTATTATTATTATTATTATTATTATTATTATTATTATTATTATTATTATTATTATTATTATCGTAAAATAAGTAATGGTTATTATACCATATACTCGGTATCATCTAATACAGGAAGAAAGAAAGCGAGAATGGACGTTAAGTTAAACGCTAAAAAGTGGGAGCAGCTAATATAAGGGCCGAAGGGACGCTGCAAACACCCTTTAGCAAAGCCTACAGTGCAACGTGAGGTGCACTGACAACACTACCCACCTACAAGAGAGAGAGAGAGAGAGAGAGAGAGAGAGAGAGAGAGAGAGAGAGAGAGAGAGAGAGAGAGAGAGAGCATTTCGGACATCATCTTTAGTAACGTTCGTTACAAATTTGATTTCATGGCTTTTAGATGTAGCCTACTTCTTTACGAAAGTGCTTTTTGTAGACTTGTAATCTCAGAACAGTTTCAACACATAATATTAGCCCAACACTTAGATAAAAATAACTTAATCGTTTCTCTTAACTTAGTAACAAAACCATTCAGCAATAAATAAAAAGGGAGAGAAAATTTTCATGGATTTCCGAAATAAAAACGAAAGTGATTTTTTTACTCGATACGAAATGTAAGAACAACCGTAACTAAGGAAATCTCACTTATCCACTCACTCCGTTGGCCTTTGGGTCTCACTGTGACCCACTGCTATGAACAGATAATAGGCCTCATGAACAAGAGAACAATTAATCGGTCGTGAAAAATTACATGGCTACCTATTCCTCCTCCTGCACAGATGTGGAAATCGGTATTCCTCTGGCTTCGGAATTCCTATCTGCCTCTGTTTTTCCAGACTCTTATAACCTTCCCTCTTTTCAGGGGCAGAGGGACAGCTTCCCTCGTAGTTGCACGACCCTTCCTCCCTTCATTTTTTGTTTTCATTGGGCCTGGGCAAGAAAAGAGAGTTTGGCTGCCCTATCTCATTGCCTAATGCTCTTGAGAAACAAGAAGATTAAAGAAAATACAGAACCGCGGAACTAATTCAAATCCGGATCCATCCTATCATCTAATTACCTCCTCCATGTTCGTAACCCGACTCCTCCTCTTAGAAAAATAACTGAGATCCATGAAGAACTTTTTCATATTTCTTGGAAACAGAGAAACACGAACAAACAGGCTATCTCACAAATTAACAAACAAACAGGAAGGAATGAACACTTGATTACCTCTTAGGAACTTCCTTGACACAGATAAGCAAGCATTAGACAGATCCGTCAACTTGAGTGAACGACAGATAAACAACGGACGCAAATATTTTGAAAATAATCTCTTCTTGTTATTACGAGAGAGAGAGAGAGAGAGAGAGAGAGAGAGAGAGAGAGAGATAAAACGTTCACTGAAAGCTGGATCACTGGCTGATTTTCGACTTCAACCGTGAAAACAAAACTTGTGGTAACTTCAGGAGGAAATTGGCTGTCGTTCTATACTTGAGAAACTTTCAAAAAGGGAGGTCTTTCTGGTTGATAATTACTAGGTCACAAACACAATCTCTCTCTCTCTCTCTCTCTCTCTCTCTCTCTCTCTCTCTCTCTCTCTCTTTTGCACAACTGTTCTGTGTATTAATACAATAAATAAGAGGACTTCGTTTAAACAGGATAGTATCTAAACGGAGATTTTTATTAAATAAAAGTTACAAGCTTTCCAGGACTCTCTCTCCTCATCGTCTGGATGAGGACAAACAGCCCTTGAAAGCTTGAAGCTTTTTTGAATAAAAATCCCCGCTTGATAATATTCTATCTAAATAAGGTTCTGGTATTTTATATATATATATATATATATATATATATATATATATATATATATATATATATATATATATATATATATATATATATATAGATAAATAGATACATAGATATATAGGTATGTGTATATATGTGTGTGTGTATATATATATATATATATATATATATATATATATATATATATATATATATATATATATATATATATATATATATATATATGCATATGCATGTTTGAATGTTCATCTCATATGTCCAAAAAAAGTACAGAAAAATCAAATATATATTCTAATGTTCAGTTGCTACCATATTAAACCTCCTAATATTACTTAATTTCGTCAGTTATGAAAATATTTCTTAAAGATGAAATGTCAATAATAATAATAATAATAATAATAATAATAATAATAATAATAATAATAATAATAATGATAAAAATAATAATAATATTAATTATAATAATAATAACACTGATAGAGATAGCGCTAGGATAATTATGCAAGGAAAATGAAAAAACCTCTTTCGCTTTCTTCTTAATGAGCAAGAGAAGGACCAACTCTCATCATATTACCTTCCATACGGGTGTCCATATTGGTGCACTAATATCAGCATATTACCCGCATATTACATCTGTCCCTGTCGTTCCATTATGTTGACCAACCTGTCTAATGATTGGGTTACCCTTGTCAGCGGATATATAACTAGGTTGTGATCCCCTCGTGCCTGGTTGCTTGTTTGCTACTGTGTGTCCCTCTTTCCCCTAGAAATTTACAAAAAAAAAAAAAAAATATTCCTCGCAATTTAACTTTGGACGCAGGCAATACGGATAAAGAAAGGTCAGTTGAAATTTTACGTGAATACTCTTGAGTGTCTTTCATCTGTCAGTGTATGTATGTATGTGTGTGTATGTGTGTGTATATATATATATATATATATATATATATATATATATATATATATATATATATATATATATATATATATATATAGAAGACAGGAGATGCTGGTGCAGTCAGACCACAAAACACACCAGGTAAGGGTAACGCAGTGAAAGTCGGTCATCAATAGGTGATGCATTTATTACGCCAACGAGATTCTTAACGACACTGTTACATTCTCAGGGCTAAAAGAGAGTGAGAGAGAGAAAAAAACGTACAATTTTAAAATACTGTACATGGAATATACAATTTTTCTTTTAGTCTGAACATATATAGATGTACATAAAAAAGCAGGATAATTCAAGTAAAAGCCCCTTTCAGACCAAAAGTTGAAGACTGAATGACCAGAAAAGGAGAGAGAAGCAACGAAGAAACCGGCACAAGCCAGATGCAGCTGTACAGAGGAGGTGTGCGAGTTCAACTTGGGTACTTACTGCTTAATAAACGATTCTAAAATGAGCAGTTCATGAAACCAACTTGTTTGGCCAAAAACAGAGAAGTCAGAGTATTCGATAGTGGTGTTAGCTTTGCATGATTTCTGATGTTGGAAAATTCAGGATTGGACAGTCTGCAACCAGTGCGATGGCTAAGACCTTTATGTGAATCAGCCCTGACCTTCTTCATACCATGAAGAAATATCGTTTTTACATAAATATTTTACTGACAACTGGTTTCCATCCTATATTTTCTGTAGATAATGTAAAAATCTGCTAAACAGGAAATAATCTGACTCTCCTGTTATTAGTACAGTACCAAGGAAGAACCTTTATGACAGTATACTATAAATTCAAGACAATAAATTTAGAAAAAACATTAAGTCTGCAATAGAAAAACATTTTAACATGTTATTCTTATTCCAAAAAAACCCTTTACAATAGGGCCACTGTTTAAATTTAAAGATAGACTCTGCCCAACAATGCGATCTTCAATCATGTTTTAAATATACTTGCCCCAAATGTAATTCAGGACATACGTGGGATCGACTAAACGATTGCTGAGAGTCAGGGCTGATTCACATAAAGGTGGTAGCCATCGCATTGGTTGCAGACTGTCCAGTCCTGAATTTTCTAACATCAGAAATCATGCAAAAATGTGTAACACCAATATCGAATATTCTGACTTCTCTGTTTTGGGCCACAAAAGTTGTTTTCATGAACTGCTCATTTTAGACTCGTTATTCATTAAGCAGTTAGTGCCCAAGTTGAACCCACACACCACCTCTGTACAGCTG
>NC_089796.1:17021801-17076801 GCF_040412425.1 Macrobrachium rosenbergii | reverse complement strand
TCTCTCTCTCTCTCTCTCTCTCTCTCTCTCTCTCTCTCTCTCTCACGCACGCACACACACATACATCTTTCTCGGCTACTTTTTGTTACGCATATTCTCCCTCCCACAAATAAATATTTTCTCTTACCATCAACCAAATTTCTCTCTCTCTCTCTCTCTCTCTCTCTCTCTCTCTCTCTCTCTCTCTCTCTCTCATTCATACATACACACACATACACAACACACTCAATATACAAGTAAATAATCTCGGACTTATCCAGACTTTCTATAAGTTTCCACCTAAAGTTGTTCCTAACTAAACAGGATGACACAAGTTCTACGTCGAAGTTGTAAGGGATATTATTATCATTACTCTGCGACATGTCTAAATCATTAACAGGAAAGTAGGCTAGTTTCAAGACGTGGTGTATATCCCTTGCAGCTACTTTGTCCAAATCTTCTGCATCTTCACTTTTTTTTCATATGTAAAAATTTTGAAATTTTATGACGAAAATTATACACTAAAAAATGCGGTTGGGTATGGAAGAGAAGTTTAGACTTAGAATATGTAGATGATGCTGTTTTCATCATACAAACAGCACATGATTTACAAAGTTTCCTTAATGAAATGCATCATATAATGTATCATTCACAAACATCAGTCATTCCACACTATTCCTGGCCGATTCAATATCCAACAACTTTGTTCTTACTTCTAACTGACTTCCTCTCACTCCACCCTCGTGACATCCATCTACATATTTTAACACAAAACCTTTTAATCATTCTCAACCATTTAATATGCTCTGTGCCATATATCCACGACAATATTCACATCGCCTCGCTATTAATCTACCGTAAGCTTTTGATAGGTCCATCTATGAAACATACTGAATTTTCTTTATACTTTCACAATTGGTAAAAAAAAAAGTTTCAATAAAATGTAATAGACTTGATCTATACACCCTCTCCCTTGTTAAAATCGTCACTGTTCTTCATCTATCAATCTTCTGTCATTTGTCATAAACTATAGAAAAAAAGAAGCCATTTTCACTGCCCCATTCAGACTTTCACTGCTGAATCTAGGATGAACTCTGTTTACTTAAACTTCTTTAACATCAGCTGGGTATACCCCTTTTAGGGGATCCTTAGTAATGATATATATGATATATATATATATATATATATATATATATATATATATATATATATATATATATATATATATATATATATATATATATACATACTATCACGGTCACTTTTCAATGTGACTACCAGGTTCTTAAACCACACATCATATTGAGACTGGCATGGGCCGGTGGTCCGCAACAACCAAAGGAGGTGTAAAAGAAAGTACTCAAAGGTAGGCTTAAACCTAATTTATTTCAAGCCGATCGAGGCTACGGTCTACCCCAACGTCAAATCAAAGTCCTTCAAAAGAAGGCATCGTGCTTACCCCATATAAAAAAAATGGGAAAAAGCACGTTAAACGAAGAAGAAGAATAGACTTTACATATTTACGACTTTGATACCAGGGTTCTGAAATGAAGAGCGACTTCACAAAACAATGTACATTACCAAAATCACTTCGATATGAAAAATACCTTCAAAGTATAATCAAAACAATTACCAAAATCAATGTCATATGCAAAATAACCTCAATACTCATAATGGTAATGCCTTCAATATAACAAATAAGCCACATTAGTGAAATAACCATAATTAATATAAATCAACAGCAGCAGTCAACAATAGGACAATACAATAAGGCAATAACCAAAACAGGGCAATAAAAATAAGAGGCATGATAATAACAGCGGTAACACTGAACAATAATAATAGGAGCCACACTCGCTCAACATATTGACTTACTCGTGCCCTTCAAAATGATAATACACCATAAATCACTAGAGCCATCTCGCTCAACACAATGACATACTCAAACCCTCCAATAATAACAATAACTGCCAGTGTATTACAACTCATAAGAGCCCAACTCGATTAACAATCTCCCTTTCGTTGGAGTAACAACGAAAGATCCACAAGGACGACCACAGCACATTGTCGAGCAATCGCCGATCCTCCATCACCGGACAACCTCGATCAAGACAGTGCGACAGCAATAAGGCTGCCACACAGGCGACTATGGTTTAGTCACCCCTCGACATTCGGAACTTACCCTGCCGTCCTCCTCAGCGGTTAAGCCAGCAACAACACAGGCCGCTTGAAGACCATCTCCGACTCCAAGGTGGTACTTCAAAACAAAATGCTGCTACATCCTCAACCAAAAGCTGTAGAGAACCGGTCGCTCTGCCTTCCAAATCCTGTCTGACTTGCAGCCAAACCCCCGAAACAATGCTGTTTCGAAGAAACAATCCAACAACTGGACGAACCTAACATTATATATATATATATATATATATATATATATATATATATATATATATATATATGTGTGTGTGTGTGTGTGTGTGTGTGTGTGTGTGTGTGTTGTGTATAAAAGACGGGCTAGCATTTTAGTGCCTTAAACACTGAAGACGGGTGAAATGTTAGTTTTAGGATATATGACTTTGGCAGGAGTAAGAGTTGTATTACCAACTGTATATGGTCTAGGAGTAGAAAAAAAAGGGAGTTGAAGAGAATGTGTCTGGGAGAGTCTGAATCGGTGTTATGCTGGGTTTAGAGAATATAAAAGGCATCACATGATCTCAGCACAAAAGCAAGTAGGTGACAAAGAAAGACAATAATGTATTGTTGGCAGGTACAAAGTACCAGGAGTTAATGAAAACTAGGAGTCTTATAAAAGCATCTGGACCGATGCTAGATTCTTAGAAAAACTTGGTTCCACAAGTGAATATTCATAGGAATATTAAAGAAACAAAAATTCATAGGAAAAGAGCTTGCTAGACTGTTACTCCAGAGTAGATGGATGGACAGGTTGATGGATGCACTGGTGAGAAGTAGATGAAGGTATATTTTATCATTATGCGGTTCAGGCAAAAGTAAAATAAATACGGGTTAAAGTTGGAGAGGATACTTAAGACAAGAGAGTTTGAAACGCATGGAGAAGAGCTTATACAAAAAATATGGGTGAAATATGGGCTAGGTTCAAGAGGAAGCTGATTTGTAATTTGTAAAATTCCACGAAGGGATCATAGGGTCAGGAGGGAAAATTTGCGGGATTAGGAAGGGAGAAAGAAATAAAGTCTTTCAACGACGGAAAAAAGGAGATTAAGGCTGCCTACACACGAGGAGACTAGTGTCCGCCACCGGTGTCGGACACTAGTGTCCTTGCTCAAGACACCACCTGGCAACTAGTGAGCCACCCACACACCTCAGTCGGAAGAATGGCGGGAAACGAAGAGCTTCTACTTGTTGCTTTGCTGGCCAAAAAGAAATCGAAGAGGCGCTCTGTAGAGAGGAAGGTGCATGTACATCCCATGTTGTCATCAAGAATGAACACAGGAGCGCATCATACACTTTTCAATTATTTGTGTGCTGATGAAAAGAAGTTTTTCAACTATTTTCGTATGAGCAAGCCGTCATTTGAAGAACTTCTCAGCTACGTCAGGAGAGACATCACAGGAACTACCACAAACATGAGAGAATGCATTGCACCAGACGAGAAGCTTGCTGTAACTTTGAGGTAAGCCTTATATAACTAGTTGCTGGTACTTTTTGCGAGGACATACATGATAAAAAAAATACTAGATCTATTAATAAGACAAAAAAAAAACTTAAAAAACTTGATCTATTAGTAATATTTATTTCCTTACAAGTACAGTTCTATTTAGTACAAACAATGAGGTGCTTACTATGCAAGAAATAACTAATTATCATTCATATGGTTGCTGATGTCAGACATGGCTGGTGATGGTGCTGGTGTAGACATAGGAGTTGTTTGTAGATTAGTGTTGCTGCATTGAGGAATGTTATTCAGAGAATTATGATAATCCCCATGAACTGCTGGATGCTGGGCATAGTGGAAAACTGGTGATGGCTGTGGAGGCTGGTATCTGGGAGGTGCCTGATGCTGAAAGTCCTGTGGCCATTGTTGGTACACCTGTTGAGCCTGGTAAATGGTGGCAATAATATCCTGCTTTAGCTTCAATTTTCTGTCTGCAGGTACCTTGTGCAGTTCTGTTACTAAGGATAGTAAGAACATCCTATCCTCGTCGTTTTCATTTGTTGCCTGTTGATTCTCACGCAATGCTTTTTTCTTGAGGAGTTCAATGAGTTCATCATCAGTACTTTTTGTGTTCCGAGACTGGTTATGAGAACGTTTTCCAGGACGTTTCTCAGTCTCCCAAGTTTGCATTTCCTGACCTAGCTCTTGGGAGTCTTCATGTTCATTATCCTGATTAGTCTCTTCATCCATATTGCTTGCAGTGTGTTTGGAGACAGTTTCAAGAAAACGCAGGGCTTCAAAGTAGACATATTGCTTCCGTCCACAGGCACCTGATCCACTCTTTTCTTGCTTCTTCTTCAACAGCTCTCTGGCATAGCAGGATCGGATTCCCTTCCACTTCTTCTGAACAACAACCACTGACAAAAGAGAAATCATAAACATCAGAAATACGATTTGCAAACTGTACAACGTCAGTATGTGTGTGTGTGTGTGTGCGTGCTGCAGTCACAATTAACCTATTCCTACTTTTTTTTTTAATTTTTGCTACAGGTATCTGGCCACCGGTGACACCATGACTGATCTCAAATACCAGTACAGACTAGGCGTATCTACCATCGCGAACATCATCCGGGAAGTCTGCAAGGCTATTTGGGAAAGAGTGAAGACAGTTTGTTTTCCTGATGTGACAGAAAGATTTTGGTTGGAAATTGCAGCTCAGTTTTACAAAAGACTGATTTCCCTCATTGTCTTGGTGCCTTAGATGGGAAACACATCAGGGTAATCAAACCAGAGAATAGTGGCTCTTTGTACTATAATTACAAGAACTACTTTTCGATTTTGCTTTTTGCTGTATGCGATGCATCACACAAATTCATATTTATTGATGTAGGTGCATATGGGAAGTCTTCTGACACAACTGTGTTCAAGGAGAGTAAATTTTTCAGGAAACTTGAAAATCAAACCCTGAATGTTCCTGCTCCACAAGAATCGTACTCAGGCTTTGGAACACCCATGCCTTTTGTATTTGTGGCTGTAAGCACAGTAGATTCTTTACTTGCCTTGTGAACATGTAATGAAACAGAAAATAAAAATAAACATAAAGGACTTACGTATTTCTTTCTTTTCTGAGAGGGGTTTCTCTTCAAAATCAGGAATGAGTTTCACCATTATTGCATTCCAGCAGTTCTGCTTTTCTATCTTATTTGCATATCCCTCACAAGATGGGTCCCATAGTGCTGGTAGTTTCTCTATTTCACAAATGAGGTCCTCCGTGTTCAGCTTCTCCTCCACCTTCTTCGAAATTGTCCTTGATAGGCCGTCTCCTTCCATCATGGGATGATGGTGGGTGTCAAACTGAGCATGAGAAGCTGGCCAGTGGGCAGCGGTGGCGGACACTGGTGGCTACGTGTGAAAGCTTCCATTTAAAACAATGCTTTGCAGTGAGTGGCGGCAACGTCAGTGTCCGCCACGTGTTGCGGGAGCGAGACACCAAATATCTGTTGCCTGGAAGTTGTCTGCTTGGGACACTGCTGTTGCCTCGTGTGAAAGGCTCCATTTGATAATATGGGAGGCAACTAGTGTCCGACACCGGTGGCGGACACTAGTGTCCTCGTGTGTAAGGGCTCTAATAGTGGTGGAGTTCCGTAGCAAGAGAGATCACGTGCGGGTAAATAGGAGGACTGATAGGGGAGTCAACATGAGTGTGAGGAAAAAAAAGGAAGGCAAGTAATAAAAACAGAGGGGAAAATGAATTGTTCTACATGGAAATAACTGCAATGAGAAAGGAAAATGAACAAATTGGGGTATAAGTAAAAGGTGCAAATGAAGTTATCCTGTCTGAAATGAATGCAAACCTGGACTAGTGGAATGAATACCTGAATGTAAAAGATAGGAAAGAGGCTCAGCTAAATGATGCAACACTGGAAAGGGTTACTGCAAATTAGAACAATTATGCGAATGGCAATTGGGGATGTGAGGAGGACAATCAACAGACCTGAGAATGCCAAGGCACCCACAGTTGATGGGATTACAAGTAAGAATACACTGTACTTAAGCAACAATGTAACAGTAAGGATGAGGGAAAGGTTCCATAGAACGGGTAAAAGGAATAATTACGTTTTATACGGGTATAGGTGATAGAGGTGACTGTAAGAATTGTAAGAGCATAATACTACCTTGTATACCAGGGAAATGTAAAGTAAGATTTCAACTGGTAAAGTTAGACAGACGGCAGTGGGGATTTTAACAAGGAAGAGTGAGAGAATTAAGTGTTAGTTACAAAACAATCATGCGCGAAGTTTGGAAGTAAAGAGACAAAGCTTTTATGTGGGAAATACGGACCTAGAGAAGCTTGTGTTAGAATCGACAGAGGTTATGTGGAGGATGTTAAGGATCCACGATACAAAAAGTCAAATGTGACAGGAGATTAAGAGTTTTTGAGATGGAAATAGTTTGACGGAAGAGGTGACTGGTCTCATATTAAGTGGTTCTGAGATAAGGGTGAGTTATGTCTCCATGACTGTTCCATATCTTTTTGGATGGAGTGTTGCAACTTGTCAGTGAAAGGGCCAAAGTGCGATCAAAGTGGATTAAGAAATGAATGGTGAACTGAGTGGGGAATGGTTGATGTTTGCAGGTGATACAGTGTTGAGTGGGAATAGTGAAAAAACTAGTGAAAAAGTTGGGTACATGGAAGAGGAGAAAGCTGTGAGTAAATGTAAGGAAGAGAAAGGTTATGAGGGTGAATGGAAACTAGGAAGTTGGAGAAATGAGTGATGAAATGGAATGTGAAAGGAAGATAGTAGTTTATATATATATATATATATATATATATATATATATATATATATATATATATAAATTTTTTATTTTTTTTTAAGAGTAAATATAATGGATGATGGTAAGAGAGGAAAGGTGAGTCTGGACAGAAGAAACGAGGGAGGTAGCAGGGCGTGTGCCAAATACTAAGAGACTATATAAGCCAAGGTGGGAATGTATGAAGTGGTTGTTGGGCCAACTCTTTTTCATGGTTTGAAGGATGTGTTGGAAAGGAAAGGCCTTAATACCAACACAATGCAAAAATGCAAACAAGGCTGGGTTCAACGGCGCAGCATGAATAACCTAAACACACTGCTCATGAGGTTTTGTGTAGGTGTACAAAGTGGCTAACATTGTTGAAGTTTTCTGCACAGGGCTTTCTCCAGCCAGTAAGAAGTTCGAGTCTGAGAGTGGCAGTGACTGCTGTACTTTATTTGTCTGGTAAATTACCCTGCTAGGGGAAAGCCTCACTGTTGGAATAATATATATATATATATATATATATATATATATATTATATATATATATATATATATATAATATATATATATATATATATTATATATATATATATAATATATATATATATATATACATATACATATATATATATATACATATATATACATATATATATACATATATATATACATATATATATATACATATATATATATATATATATATATATATACATATATATATATATATATATATATAGATAGATATATAGAGTATATATAGAGAGAGAGAGAGAGAGAGAGAGAGAGAGGGGAATATGCCACAAATTATTCTTTTATGCGTATCGTCATAACATATGGGGGAGAGAAAAGGAGTAACAGACCAGTGTATATAACAAAGAATGATTCGTAACGCCAAACCGATTAATCAGGCAGAAGAGCGTCCGGAGCGAGACTGAGCGTGCGTGGAGTCTACAAGACGACAGGAAATCAGCGGCTGGTGGCTGGCCCCAGCTTCTCAACAGCCCCTCCGCTTACGCGTTCAGTCATCCGCGCATCACCTGTCCTGGCACCATCTCTCTTGCGCTGGGGCTCTCGCCGCTTACGCACGTGTTTTTAGAGTCCGATGAGAATTAGTTCGTGCGTTTCTCATTTTTATTCGTTATTTCTCTCTGGTCGGTCTTTCAATCTCTCTATACAGTGCGTGAATATACAGATGTATAAATATATATTATATAAATATATATTATATATATATATATATATATATATATATATATATATATATATATATATATATATACATACACATATATATATATACAGGTATATATATGCAAACATATGTATGTATATGTATATGTATATATACATACAGAAATTCGAAAGCAAAAGTGAAATATACTGGAAAACTTGAAGAACAGTTTCCTGCTTTAAATAACATGGAAAAATATCTGATGTTGAAGTTTTGAAAATGACGCCGGAATAACAATATGGAAAATCAGATAATTCAATTTGTACGGTTTTTTAGACGTGAATAGTGGAAAATTTACGGCCTTGTAACTGCAGTGATTAAGAAGTAATGGTGATTATATACAATTACATTTCTAATTGTCTGGCAAAACATACAAAGCAAAAACAATCCAAGTGGAGGTTGGACCTCAATATGAATAAAACATCGTTGTAAGATCGGGAATTAAACACAGAAACTACGTTGAGTCATCCTGATATTAATGAAGAAAAACTTACCTATGCAAGTGAGAAACCAAGTGTTGAAAAACTCAAAAATGTAGGCATTCAATTTCGTTACAAAAAAAAAAAAAAAAAAAAAAAACACACACACACACACACGGAAGTGAATAAAAGTAGGAAAACGCTTTCTGCATAAAATCTATCAATACGACATTAAAGCACCATGCAGTTGTCTTAAGAAAAAACAATGAAATTGCCTGTAGTGTCCGTTTTTTAGAAAAATAGTACCGGTATGTACTTCTGCCTATAAAGGACTAATTATTATTCAGTGCAGTGCACAAGCGTGCAAGCATAATAAAAATCAACTGGAACACTGAAATTGTCTAGAATATTTTACTGGCATTAAGGTGATACTGAATGTGCTGGCAAAAGGACCCTCATTACGTCCCAAAAGGACAGGGCATTTCGTTACGATTTTCTGATAAATATCGTCATTACTGACAAGTAATACTAATAAAATAACATTATGCTGACGTGATTATTACTTTTGTTTTCATTTAACAATTTCGCTCCCATATATTGCTCCTGATTTGCTGCTATTTATTGCACTTGCTTTGTTTATTACTCTTTCTCATATTCCCCTCATATTTACTGTTCCTGATTTGCTCTCATTTATTGCCATTCATAGTTTTTTTTTACTTTTTTCACACTCTCATTGACTCCTTACTATTTGCTCTCTTCCATTACATTTACTTTATTTAATAATTATCTCCCACTCAAGCTTTCATTTAAATATATTCCTTTGACTTACTACTTCGACTTCATTTATTGCTCTTGCTTTATTTGTTTTTTTTTCTTATATATTGCTCCCCTTTAGTTTTTGTTCTCCTAAAATGCGTTGTTCTCATTCGCTGCCTTTGTATCATTCACCAATTTTGTCATATACTGTTCTTGCTCTTGTTTTCATACACTACATTACTCTGGTTTATTGCAATAGAAGACATTTACAGCATATTTTCATTGTATTGCAATTCCTCTCATTGATCGCTTTATTGCTATTATGCAATGTTCTTGCTGTTTTGAAATGGAATGGAATGGAATGGAATGGAATGGAATGGAATGGAATGGAATATAGAATTTAGGCCAAAGGCCAAGCGCTGGGACCTGTGATGTCATTCAGCGCTGCAAGGGAAATTGAGAGTAGGTAGGTTTGAAAGGTGCAACAGGAGGAAAACCTATTTGTTAGGAGAGGGTGGATAGCAAGATGGGAGAAAGATGACATGAATGGAGGTACAATGGAAGGAATGAAAGGGGTTGCAGCTAGGGGCCGAAGGGACTCTGCAAAGAACCTTTAGTAATGCCTACAGTGCACCCCCTACGGATCTCTTGCTGTTTTGGACTGTTGTTGTTTCCGTTTCTCACTCTTATCCCCACTTACTGCATCTGTCCTCACTCCATTTCCTAATGATTTTTGTTAATAACTTCAACTCTGCTGTTGATTCCTAGAGTTCTGCAAAACATATCTACATAACGGATCACTTCGCATTCTACATAAATGACGAATTTCTAGTTTCATTAATCGATCAATTTCTTTAGTTCTGCATAAATAATCAAACAATAGCGTGGCCTAATTAGAATGTGAAAAGCTGTAATGTTTTTGGAAATAAAATACTTTTTCTGCCCTTTATAAAGTTGAGGCCTTTCTTTCTATACATCACCACTCCTTTTCACGCACATTTCCTCAACTTTCATTTTACCTGTAAAACTGTTTCACTTCTTCAAATTCATTTTATCTGTAAGGCTGTTTCACAAGTTTTATTTTTTTTTTTACTCATTGGTCATTCAACATTTATTCTAATATTTGCTCACTGATCCGTACTCTTATCTTCTTTGATATTTTTCTCACCTGTGTTACGGGTATTTTTGAAATTATTTTTCTATTAAATTAATACTGAACTCAACGAAAATCTCCTCTTGTATAGAAAAAAATAAAAATATAATTTCTCTACCACTAAAAGAGTTTATAGATTTTCTTCTTTCTTCATTGTGCACAGAAATTTATCCAGCAAAATAGCTCCCCCTCACATAAAATCATATAAAAATTGCCAAAATCTTGCATTGTTAATAGCGCGCTATATTCTTTGAAACAAAATTCTTTCCCATTCCTTCCTTTCTTTTTTTTTTTTTTTTTTTTTGGCCACACCTTCGCCCCAAAGACATTTCCTCCGTAAATCAATACAAGGCGTTAATGATCTAGACCTGGCGACCCAAAACGCCTAACACAGTTAATCAATAAGCTGATAATTCCTTTGCCCTTCAAAGGCCTTACCATTACCAGTGAAGTTTTGTGTTTATAAAGAATGATTCCTCAAAAGAAAATATTGAATTTTAAATGAATTCGAGATGTCTTCCTTCTATTATTCTTACCTCTATGATTTTTACCTTATGAATATCATTAAGAGAAATATGAGCACTCCGTTTTTATTGCTTGTATGTTTGGATTCTAGGTTTTCCCCTTAATAAGGATTTAAAATGCATAAATAAATGTACTTAACACTCATTCTAACAAGACAGCCCTTCAGTACTGTTACCATCTCCTAAAGGGTGTCATTCTCAGAGCATTCTGTTGTTGTATATGGTCATTTAAATGCTCTGTATCTCAGTGAACTACCATTCACAGAAATCGTTTCGAAAATGGGTCACAATGAGAACCGACATTTTCACAATGTGGAAGTCTCTTTTTTCCTCTTACATGTATCCTTCCGCCTGCCTCTTTTTATAACTTTTACTTTAATAGTTCTATTTATAGTCATGTTTGTTAAATTATGTTTTTGTTTAAACAAGAGGTGATATTTCAGGTATAACCAGGAATTTAACCTCATAAATAAAATCTGCGCGTATGATATACATTTACGTATGCATTTTCTGAGACACATTTCTTTATTCGACGTAAAGGAGATATAAAGATATTAATACTCTCATAAATTTGCGTCAACCCAAATTCATCCTTGAACAAGATTGAGCCACGAAATTTTTCTCAAGCTGTTCCACATGTCTCGTCATACTTCTATATCACAAGCAGACCACCCCGCCACCACTAATAGATTAATAAATTAAAATTTTTGTTATTCAATGCAACTTCAAGGTTGAAAGTTATTTACATAGCTGGCAAGGTCCAGGAGGCAGGTGCGAGTAATCACATTATCGACGGCGTGTTAATTAATGCCATGAAAATTACTTTATTAACCATATAATTCTCAACATCTCTAATTGTGTCAGCGTATACATACCAAACCAAGTGTTCATTTCTACTGGTTTCCTTACAAATTTATGTATATAGAAAAAAATATATATATTTTATAGCACTCTCGTGGCCATGCCAATGCATATACATTAAATAAATGTACAAAGTTGTAAACACATATCTGTATACGATCGTATTTTCGACAAGCGGAGTGTCAACATATACTGTTAAAGCATAATTTTAAATAAATACAGTACTTGGTGACAAACATGAATGTTCATAAGAAACTATAGTAGGATGTTTACTCACTTAGCTCAGAAGAAAAATAAACAACAGTGGGTGTTTACATGTAGTCTCTAAGTCTCTTTGTGAGTGTTTGCGAAAGCCAGTTCGCCCTTCTAATTTCTCTGTGTCTTTTCCCATGAGCGTGAAAACTCCTCTCTCTCTCTCTCTCTCTCTCTCTCTCTCTCTCTAACGGCTAATGAATCAGTATGGTACTCTTCTTCTGTGCTTATGCAAAACCTCTCTCTGTCTCTCTCCTCTGATTAAGGGGGAATTCTTATCTGGAAATTAGCGTCTCGTCTTTTTCTGTGCTTGTGAGAAACGTGCCCCCCTCCTCTCTCTCTCTCTCTCTCTCTCTCTTCTCTCTCTCTCTCTCTATTTATGTGAATGCGAGAGCCTGCTTATCTATCAAAGAGTATGTCCTGTCTTCTTCTGTTCTTGCGTAAAACCTCTCTCTCAGTGAATACCTGTTTACCTGCCAATTTGCATGAAATCTGCATACACGTGGCCACACGTGACCTGTTGTCGAGTTAACGTCCTGCCACCCGAAAAAAAAAAGACAATATTGATGAAAAGTCATAAAAAACCCAGCATTCAAAGTACGGAAAGCGTCCTCCCGGGATTCACCCTTTCCAGTCTTGGTACCTGCGTCTTCTGTTACAGCATTTCCATAAATGGAAAAATGAATATTTTCTCGAACGGTCCAAAGTCTTTACGATGTTATGGGAGAAATCCGACATTTTTATTTATTTTTTGGCGGCCCCTTTACAAGGTGATGAAATACTAACCTCAGTAATCGGAGATGGAAAGCTAATTATTTGAAGATACTTTGAAATGACAACAATACCAGTATGAAAAATAATTAATAATGGTTCTCATTAAAATTATAATAAAAATACATCAAAATTATATCACAATTACTTGATAATAATAACGGAAATAAAAATAATTCGTAAAAGATATGAAAAAAGAATTATAATTTTCATTATCATCATAGTCATCGGGTATTACATTACGATATTCATTAACCAAAAACATTTTCTCAGTCCTCCAACAATTGTAATAATAGTAAATGCAAACATAATCATTTTAATAAGAAAAATAACTGATGTGATTTATTTCAATTTCCATTGTTAATATCATTATTAAGTCTCTTTGACATGAGCATAATATTAAAGATGATTTTTAGCGTTTTGTTATCATTATTTTAATTGTCACTGTGTACATGAATCTCACCAACAATTATTGAACCGTTTAATATATTATCACGTTATTAGTGAGTAACAGAATAATTAAAAGCCAGTCTGCAGGCCAAATATCATCACTGAAATGTATCTGTCAATTCAGACGCCACGCGCAATCAGGCAAAAAGCCAGTGTTGTAATTTCATGTTAAATCCAAAATGTCACGAAAAAACGCTCCTCCCTAAAAACAATTAATCGAGATCATACAAAATAATATAAAAAAAACTTACTCCGTTTTTCGCAGACATGGCGAAAGCATAAACCAGGGTTAAAAATTTCCTCCATGTTGGATCATAAAGTTTATAAAAGAAGGAATGACTTTAAAGAAAAAAAATAAGCTTGAGGGACTGCCCCGCACTTTCTTTACCCGTTGTACATTTTTCTTTCTGGCTAGGGACCCTCTGCAACAGCTGCACCTCTTAAACTTTCAATTGTAATTTATCTGTCCTACTAGAATAAAAAAAAGGCAATGTAAGATATCACTATTATTAATTACTAAATGACGGAAATGTAAGAGAGAGTCGAGGCTTGCCACGGAAAGTCCCGACCCTAAAGAAGTCACGGACAAAGGGAACTTATTTAGAGGCCAGTGATGAGAGAGGCTGGTCCCGGACTGAATGACGGCAAGTCTAAGTATGAGGTCTATTACTCGTACATTATCACTACTTCACACAGGAAATTAAATATATGGTTATGCATTGTATATTATAATTATTACTATTATCACTATTACTATTTAAGTTCTGCAAGCATTCATATGGAGCATGGCTAAAGCCTTCCACATAAAAGAATATTTAATACATATTTAACATACAGCCCTTACTGGAGAGAGCAGCCGCAAAGCAGAGAATATACAATATTATGGGAGCAGTTTTGTTCTTTTATTGGATAAAATCCCAACGTTTTCGGAATCGTTGTATTTCTCGTCCGATTCAGGCCTCAAATATGAAGAAGAAATTATATATTCATCGGAATTCGTTTTTGCCTCTTCTTCCCATTAAAAATGTAATTCTTATAAATATGTATATATGTATTTTTTCCTATGTGTGTACATATACACACACATATCTATCTACCTACCTATCTATCTATCTATATATACAACCTACAAGGCAATATGGAATCTTTAGAGCGTACCTTTGTAACGTTACTAAAGATTCAACGAAGCAAAACTTCATCTTCATGTTTACCTTTCATAAAGGAAAAACCAAACATTCCTCGAGTAAAACATAATCACCCTTATTTTACCCTTCACAAGGTAGTAAATGGCATGCTAGGTTTACCATAATAGATTTTTCTTAATCTGACACTGCTGTTCACAGGTAAACTGATAACGAGGCATTTAGGAGTCCGAAATAGAAATGATAAACTTACGAGTTGATAATGATTATGAATCGGTGTTTGTGTCTAGTGAAACATACGAGGTTTCTCAAGAAAAAAGAAACTTGTAACTCAAAGCGAAAGACAAATCTCTGTAATCATATATAAACTGTGGTTAAATGAAAACTAATAAACGTAAAATTTAAAGTAACTGTGAACATTAAGTTGTATACACAAATTACAAGAAGTAACAAAAAAGTGTAATTGATAAGTTTGTATACTACTAATATTTAAGAAAAATGTGGGGCATAAAAGACGAAAGACGAATACCTTTCAAAAACCAACACAAAAAATTGGGAAAATACTGATAAATTTGCCCAAACATCAACATGATTGGTTACTCAGGCATACAGGATTTAACTATGCCGGGCTCGGCGCTCGACGCCAACCCAAAAACTCCTTATGGACCCCTATTCGACCAGGCTTTACCCATGAGCCAAATGGGCCCAGCCGAACCGACTTACCACCCGTATCCACCTCTGGTTGCCTCGAGGATGATGGCCTGGCTCTCTACGCCTACGTCCGTTGCTACCACCGACCCCATGGTCGCTCCCGAGGTCTCCACAACCATCACGCCAAAGATTTCACTCCGATCGGCCATTCCAATGGCGCTAACCAGGCCTACGCCCACCGCTATGGCATGCGCAGCTGGGTCGTGTCCTTGGTTTGGGGTTGTGTCAAGCAACGGCCGCATGAACCAAACGGATTCGAACTTCCCTCAGAACGATACGCCATCGACGGCCATGTCTATGGAATACCACACCCTGGACTATGTGCTGACGTCTGTGTCTCCCAGGGAACACCAGAATTCCACACCCTCTCCAGGGGCGTCTTCTATACCAGCCCCACAGCCGCCCGTGGTCAGTTCGTTGGTGGCGGCTTATCTCATCGTCGTGGGTGAGTCACTTGAAACCTGTATCACTTTGGTCACATACTGTAATTTAAATGGCTAAAATTTACCTTGCAAACAATGATTTCACTTTAGATTCCTCTTTTAATCCCGGTTACGAAAGCTCCATGTTGCCCTTTTACTCGTCCTTGTTTGGAATAACAATAACACACCCCGGGTGCTTCACGTTTTGCCTCCCTCCTCGAAAGAATTCAATCCAAAGCAGTTGGTTTGAACGAACCCTCCCTTAATGTTTTGCAGGATGACTTCTTTGACCTTTTCTCACTGATGATCATAATCACTGCAAAGCCATTTTGCATAAAACAATCAATCAATAAATGCCCTTTTACAGGTACTACTTCAGTCATATTTCCACTACGCTAAATGGACTTCCATTTACATAAAAAGGGTTTAAGTTGTGTATAAGTTTCTTTACAATTTAAAAAATATATTACAAAAGCAAATGAACAGACAAATATGTGGAAGTTATTAGAAAATGAGAACTAGACAAAGTTTTTTTGCACCAAGCACATCAAGATGGTAGTCGATTTCTTGCCATGTTCGCTGTAGCATAGCCTCATCAATGGTGGCAATGGCATCAGTGATCTTTTGCTTGGGATCAATGATGTCCAGTATCTTTGATACACAGTATCTTTAACACAACCCCATAGAAAAAAAATCCAGGGAAGTGATACTTGATGAATGAGGTGGCCAGGGAATTGGGCCATCCCTTCCAATGCACCGGTCTGGAAATGTTTGACTCAGGAACCCACAAACATGCAGTCCCCAGTGTGGTAGTGCACCTCTTACTGGAAAATGATCGTTGGTTGAAGGTCATCTAGTTGTGGTGCAACATGTTCAATCAGAAGGTCATTGTAAACATCTGCAGTAACTGATGTCTCGAAGAAAAATGGACCAATGATTAAATTGCACATGATCCCACAACAAACATTCACCTTTGGACTATCTCGGTGAAGTTCCCTAGTCACATGGGGATGTTCTGAGCCCCAGATTCTCACATTATGTGTGTTCAGTTTCCCTCAAACATGAAAGGTTGCCTCATCACCAAAACAAACTCGGTTGAGGAACGTTTCATCCTCAGAAATTCGTTCAAGCATGTTAACTGAAAACTCTTTTCGCTTGGGTTATCATTTGGCTCGAGTGCCTGCATGAGCTGCACTTTAAAAGTGTACAATTGCAAGTTCTTGTGTAGGACTTTGTGCACTGTTGAACGTGGTAGCTGCAAGTGTCTGGCAGCAGTACGGATGGACTTTGTAAGAGAACAATCATAGGCTTGTTTTACATGATCGATGTTTTCCTCAGATGTTCTTGGTCGTCACTTCTCCCTTCATCCAATACTGTCCCTGTTTCCTTTAATTTCTCGTGCCATGCACGAATTGACGGACATGATGGTCGGTTTCTTCCATACTTAATTCTGTAGTTTCGCTGTGTCTGCGTATCCGATTTTGTTTCAATGAACCATGACACACATTGTGCCTTTTCTTGAGGAGTAGCCATTTTTTAGGGATTCATTTAACAGTACCTCTTTCATCAACAGGGCACCTGAAATACACAAATGCAATGGGATTAAAAACTTTGATAATTGCTACGTACCTAGAATAAGTCAGCGGCTTTTGTAATATATTTTTTTTAAATTGTAAAAACTTTATGGACAACCTGTATATAGAAAAATATATATATGTATATATATATATATATATATATATATATATATATATATATATATATATATATATATATTATATACATATATATATACAGACTTATATACGTACACACACAAATGCACACACACATATACAAACACACAAATGCGTACACATACATACACATAACATATATATATATATATATATATATATATATATATATATATATATATATATATATATATATATTTGAGGGGAGAGTTTGGCAACACCATGTAAGTCCTCTGCCAACGCTGTATGATTTATTCCATTTTGCTTGATCTTTTGGTGGTCGTTAATTCAAGCCGTTGATCCATAACTCCAGTGAACAAAGTGATCAAAAGGGAGAGAGAGAGAGAGAGAGAGAGAGAGAGAGAGAGAGAGAGAGAGAGAGAGAGAGAGAGAGAGAGAGAGAGAGAGTTTAGAAATTGACCCAGTAACATTCAGAGCTTTCATACCGATCAACGCTTAAAAAATAAAAAACAGAAAAGATCACATTTCAAATAATAAAGAGCGACCTGTTAAAAGCTTATCAGAGTAATTATCATTACCTGAAATTTTGTTACTTTGTTCTAAGCAAAAGTCCAAAATTAGGTAATTACAAACGTTAATGTTTATCAAGAACTTGTTTTCCTACATCAATTACACCCTCGGATAAAAGTAAGTATTGAATGGATTTCAAATACACGAGCTATCTGTTTAAATGCAAAATTAACCCTTCGATATACAGAAAGATGCCACATCAGCTGGATATTCAGGGACAAGAAGCGTTGTACATTGCTTATAATTTTAATAGCCACAATAGCCTCTTGGCCGGGTGTTCACGAACAGGTTTACCTGTCAGTCCACCTGTCAGTTCATCGAATCTGGCGTTAAAACTTACGTGTAGACGACAGCTTGTGGGCGGAGTCAGTCCACTCACCAGAACTGATGAACTGATGTCATTACCTAAGTTCTTTGGATCGACTGACAGGTGATTGCATGTGTGGACGGGTAAGCAACGGTTTTACGACAGTTCGCCGTTGGATTTCACCTGGGAAGAATATCAGCCACTCAGACCAGAACATGAATAAACTATGTATAGGACTAATTCATTTCACTGTTAGACCCTGCAGCGCTATTTGTAGACCTTTGAGTCCAAGTCATATAATAAGAAATAAAAAAATATTTCCATGTGATACAGACAATTTGGTACAGGACTAGGCCAGTGTTCTGCCTTTTTATGAAAAGTGTTACTAGTGAAAGTAGGCTTCACGATCCATTTCATAAATAACTGAACCAACCCCCAGTTCTCATTTTACCTTACTCATTGATATTGTATGAGAATAGACATCACTCTTTAATGGGCAATATTTAGACCATACTCTGTTAAGCCTTTTTGCTTCTTTCCTACTTTTAATTGAATTACTGCGGCAACTAGCCTATTAGCTCCACCTCCTGATCAGTCAGCGGAGTTTCCATCACTACCATACAGTGTTGCTACGACGAAGGCTGGGAGAGAAATGAGGGCGATGACCTCGAGTTGACGGTCCGACTGACAGTTCTACTTTTCTCATGTGGACACTCATCCGTCGAACGGTCGTGGGTGAACTGACAGGTAAACCTGATCGTGAATACCCGGCCTTTGGTTTTGAATTTGGAGTCCATTGTAAGCCTCAAAATCCGAAATTATATAATATGAAAAATGTCTACCTCCCAAGCGGGATTTGAACCCATGTTGGTTAGACAACTGGCATGGCTATTACGAGTGCTTGGTTCCAGAAAATTTGACCCGTACACACATAGACCAATAAACGTTCTGTGATATACCATGTACCATAAAATCCAATTTACCATAGGCTTTGCATTTTAGCAAGAGGTTACCCCTTGATTAGCTGTCAATTACTGTACAACATTGCATCTCTGAAGCAAAATAGATCAAACGTATGTTAGACGGCACACACACACACACAAAGAGAGAGAGAGAGAAGCTGACTCAGTGATATTCTGAGCTTCCCCACCAATCAACGATAAGAAAGCGCTAGAAAAGTTTACATTTCACACAATGAAGTCAGAGCTGTTATAATGTGGTATTTTATGTTATAAGATACCACATTATCTATTAATACCTGAAAATTAGTAACGTTGCACTAAACGAAAGTACAAAATTATGCAATAACAGCGATAGCGTTTACAAAGACGTCGTTTTGACAGGTAGGCCTTATGTTAATGCGTAAATAATAAGTGAATCTTTCAACATATAGAAAGATTCCAAATCAGCTAGATATCATGAGGTGTCTTGTATTGCTTATATTCGGTTTTGAAAAGAGAAAGCCCTTAAATCCGGAAATATGAACGCTGAGAAGACGATGAGACTACAAAAGTAGAGACTAGCCTCTTTTAGGTACTCTAATTTCCAATGTTCTCTTATTTCTCATGTTTTGAATACTGCTTCAATTGAAAGCCTTGAAATCCGAAATATGAACGCTGGTTAGAAGACTGATGAGACTACTAAAAGTACGTGGCACTACCGAATTTGACCTGTAAATGCTGTACGCGTACCTGTACATGACCTAGGTTGAGAAGCTTCTTGGTCATTTGCTCATCTATTCATTGAATTATTTTTTCTTTGAAATACCGTGTACCCTAAAATCAAATTTCCCGTGAATAAAAAACATCAGAGACAGCTCCTTTATTATCCCACAGACATGTAAATTATAACAACAGATTCTCCTTTTTTTTAGATTGGCTGTCATACCAACAAAACAATACTGCACATCACATCTCCATGAATGTATAGGCAAAAGCAGATCAAACGTATCAGGCTTTATTATGGAGAGAGAGTTGGTAACTGAGAGGGGCAGAGAGAGTCATCTATTGGTAAACATGAAAGAGAGAACTTACCCCCTGAGAGAGAGAATTTGAAATGCTGTAGACCTGACATGAACTAGAGAGATTTGCCCATCTATTCATTGAATTATTTTTTCTTTGAAATACTGAGAGTCTCGACATGTACCTTCTCCTTTGGAAAATCAACACACGAGATCAAACTGGGAATCAAAAAGAGGGCTGCTTCCATTAGAATTTACTAATCTTGTCATTCTTACCACCTATTTCGTCACAATTCACGCATATTGATAAAAGGGAAATGATCTTTCAATTTGCTTCAAACTGATGCAATATTCTCATTACCCCAACATCCTCTGAAAGGCTTTCACCCACAATGATATTCATAGATAGATTTCGAGTGCAGTCAAATGGTTCAGCAAGGACAGAGGTTTGTGTTTCTGTTCATGTATGCGTGTAAGGACAACTTAAGAAAACTGAAACCATTTGTTATCTGTCCTATGATTAATTGATTAAATAAAACAGAAAGGCATTAGAAATTTCGTTTTCGCTTCGGTAATTTTTTTTTAATCAAAAGTATACTATATCTTAAGCATTAAAGCTAAAACGACCGAATTACTGAATTATGGAAAGGAATTCTCAGCAAGCTAGAAGCTTCAAACAAGAAAGCCCCATTATTTTACCATTTAGTGACGACCTGACTGGCAATTTTTAAGGCTGGTGAGAAGTTTCGAAGGAACACAAAAATGACCTTCAATCTTCCTTTTCGCTAAGATTTGTATTTTGCAACCAAATTTGCAATGCCTCTTTGGTCTGTTATTTTTTTTTTATTCTGAAGCGTGTGTCTCGCCTCTCCGAGAGATATTCTTTCAGTTACTCTTACTGTCAGGATTTCATCTTCATAAAGACAACAATTTTGCACTTAAGTTCATGATTATTACTAAAGCAGTATCATGTTCTTGTTGGCCACATCTAATAAATCTGGGAATATGTTGTCATACTTTGTAGTTGCGCTAAGCTGCATTTATGTAATATTCGGAGAACCTAAGTGCGTGGATGTCGTTACGAAACTTGAGGGGTATGACAGTACTAATTTGACTGCGATCGTCTTCCCGACTTTGAGACTCGTTTGGCAGTTATTTTTTTTTTTCTCAGAATAACTCAGAGTTCCTAACTGTATCTCAGAACTCATGAGAACTCTGAAACAGCGCATAATTAAATGCTGTATATTCAACCAAGACTCCATAAAGATACCACTTTCCAGAAGTATGAATATTAAATCATGCGAACAAGCTCCAGTAAACAGTCAATTACCAGTCTGTATTGATGCTGCTCATGAAAAAAAATTGAA
Organism: Macrobrachium rosenbergii; assembly: GCF_040412425.1. Classification (NCBI taxonomy): domain Eukaryota; kingdom Metazoa; phylum Arthropoda; class Malacostraca; order Decapoda; family Palaemonidae; genus Macrobrachium; species Macrobrachium rosenbergii. The sequence continues at coordinate 17,055,296 of NC_089796.1, read as the reverse complement.
CACTCACTGAACATGGGACTAGAGATCAAAACTTTTATGATTATTTCACATTTATTTACAATAGTTTTGATAACTTCGTGAAGTTCCAAAGCAGCTTGCAAAGGTGATATACTTCACTTCAGCTGCCATTTTAGTTTTCTGTAAAAGAAAACTATTGAGATGGCTTTGTCTGTCCATTCGCACTTTTTCTGTCTGCCCTCAGATCTTAAAAACTACTGAGGCTAGAGGGCTGCAAATTGGTATGTTGATCATCCACCCTTCAATCATCAAACATACCAAATTGCAGCCCTCTTGCCTCAGTAGTTTTTATTTTATTTAAAGTTAAGCTTAACCATGGATCGTGCGTCTGGCACCGCTAAAGGTGCCAGCCGTCGACACATCTTCACTTGACAGCATCTGGGGAGCAACTGACAGCTGCCCGGTCGTGGCTGAGAGTTTCATACTGCAGCACATCGAAAGTTTCATACAGCATCATACGCTGTACAGAAAATTCGACTGCGCAGAAGAAACTTCGGTGCATATTTTACTTGTTTTCTTTTGTTCCCTAGGGATCTGTTACCTAGCCGAGATAACATCACCAGCCATCATTATATCCATATCACTTATTGTCCCTGACAATGAATGAGAGAGCCTGGCGCGCACGGTTCTTTATGGCACATCTCTTTAGAAGCTCACAAAAAAATTACCAAATGAAAAAATAAATAAATAAAAATAATAAGAAAAATCTTAGTCACAAGAGTGGTTCATGCGCTTCATTTCTCTGCTTATATCTACCACAAAAGTACACCAACAGGTCGGCCATATATTTCCCTGCTAAGACAGGGAGTGCTACAGGCATACAATAATCCCGGTCCTAATATTATCATGCTGACCGGCAATTTGGATAACCTACCAGTAGTGCCAGGTTCTCCCCCAATATAAAAGGGCAATGCTCGGAACTCTACGGGATGATCACGGTCAATAAACCGACGTAACTAATCTGGTCTCTCGCTGAGTAAATTGAAGAAATATTGGATCTTGTCAGTGTACGGATGGGAACCTACCAGTGATGGTCAGACGCAGTTGTCACATATGTCCACTAATGAAACTGAGACAAATATCAGTAGTTTGTCAAGAGTGCCAATGAGTCGCAGTGGAGACCCAAAGGGAACCTAAATGAGGGAATAACTGATTCCCTTCGCAAACTCCTACGATGATTAACCTCGAATATTGACTCCATTCATCCAACAATATATGGTACCCAATTATGTTGACAGGGGAAAATAAAATTTACACTAAACATGAGAAGCATAAAGAGACGAACTGGGATACAAAATTTCAACGGATAAAAAGCCCCACAAACACAGAGAGAGAGAGAGAGAGAGAGAGAGAGAGAGAGAGAGAGAGAGAGAGCTTCTTTATAGGCCATGAGTGAATTCTTTGTTACTTGTTGAGAAAAATGAGCTTGAAAAAAAAATGAAATGATGATCATAGCAGGAATATAGACCAGGCGCTGATTCGTAGGACATGACTTGAGCATCTCCCGAGAGCTTAAGCGAGGATCGCCGCACTTGACCTACGGCATCGTCTTAACTGAAGAAAGTGAAGTTCCCTGTAGCAGTAGTTAAGAAGGATTAGAAATCAAGGGCAGTACTCATGAACCTGAGAGAGAGAGAGAGAGAGAAATTTCCTAACTCAAAACAAGCTCAAACAAATAAAAGACTTGAAATAAAGCGAGAGGAAAAACTTCAAAAATTTCGAAGCAGTAACAACAGAGAAATAATACATATTTCTTATCTCTGAAAGACTTATACAGACCAAAGATCCAAACTATGAGAGAGAGAGAGAGAGAGAGAGAGAGAGAGAGAGAGAGAGAGAGAGAGAGAGAGAGAGAGTTTTCACAACTCAAAACAAGCTCTGGCAAATAAAAGACTTGAAATAAAGCGAGAGAGAGAAACATTTCAAAATTTCGAACCACCAATATCAGAAATAAAACATTTCTTATCTCTGAAATACGCAAACAGATAAAAGCTCTAACCTGTGAGAGAGAGAGAGAGAGAGAGAGAGAGAGAGAGAGAGAGAGAGAGGAGAGAGAGAGAGAGAGAGAGAGGTGAAATGCCTTATTTAGGGAAGTCTACAGAAAAAACAGCGCAAACACGCCAGAGCAAACAGATAAATGACGAGAGAGAGAGAGAGAGAGAGAGAGAGAGAGAGAGAGAGAGGGAGAGAGACATTTACGGTTTGATACGAAACATTCCCCTGAAATCTGTCCCATTAAACCTACAATCTAAAGGGCACTCGATTTTACATCTTGACAGCTGATAGTCATGGACGGCGTTCAAATGGCTGCAATATCTTCAAGCGCTGGAGATTTGTAATGTCTAAATGAGGAATTGTAAAATGCTATTCATACTGAAAACGAAAATAACTTTAGATGCCCACCCATTCGCGCATTATTGACCCCCTTGTTCTGTTTATAATTTCAATGTTCTCCAGTTTCACTGACCGCAAAACCATTGTGTTGAAATCATGCTACTGGCTGGCACTCACTGGTGGTAACCCATCCTGGTAATGACCATACTTGACCTTAGTTACTTAATGAATTACTTTACTGATGTGTTATGATCCTATTTCGTGTTTAATGTCTAATACATCTTGCTTCCTCTCCTTTCCCTTTCTCATTTTTAGGGCATGGGCTAAAAAAAGATTACTAGGTTGCCCGCCTCATAGACTTTTGCTCTTAAACAGACCAAAGGACATTCTAAGATGAAAGAACTACCTCATTAAACTGCTTTCTACACGTGAGTATTACGTCGTCCAATATTTACTCAACTCTTGCCAAAAAATTCCAAAACCAACGAGTTCAACAGTGAAACAAATGTGTATAAATATGTACATATTTTCCCTGAGCTCTATTGGAACATTTTAACTGTGACGACGTCGATAAACAACGATAATTTTATCTAAGACTTTCGTTATTCTAATAATATATATAATATATATATATATATATATATATATATATATATATATATATATATATATATATATATATATATATATATATATATATATATATATATATATATATATATATATATAATGTAGAATCTACTGGTCACTTTTACCAGACACAAAATGTAATTCTAATAGCCACAATGTCTTCTCTTAACTTCGAATTTTTCTGCGCTTTTTTTGGATATGCTTGTAACTACGAAGCTGGACATCCAAACAAGAAATTGAAGAGACTTGTGGGATTTTGCCGGCGCGGGAGACGAACCCCGCGTATTTCATAATCTGTATACACAGTCGTGAGCTTACTCCGCCAGCAGCCAATCAGATACCAGATCACATAGCCAATCAGATTCGAGCAATGACGTCATCGACCGTATATTTCAATTACCTATATTTTATCCTATATTAGACAACTGTGTGAGCAGCAATAACCCATAAGAGAAATATTGTTCAAATATTAACCCTCTTATGTATTTGTGTCCATAAAGGAGACTAAAATTGTGCGCATTAAGTTAAATTAAGATGGAGCGAACAGTGACGTCATCGACGAAGAAGAATGTAAACAATAGATTTCTAAACGCCTGCAGAAAAAAATTCCATTTCAATGACGTCCGCGACCGTAATTTCAATTAGCCCATATTTTTCCTATATCCACAAAACTGTACACGAAACAAATCCATCACCCATCTGAATAATGAAGCACTATTTTAACCAAATTAGCCTTATAACCCAAGTATTATATTAAAAAGCCCTAAATAATAAATAAAAAATATTACGCTGGCACTGACGTCATCGTCATTATAAATTTGTCATAACAGAAGAAGACATACTTCATTCCGCCATTGTCTTGTTGATTTTTTATCGTTGCCGCCACGCTTTTTCTTAACTAAAATTTAGTAATCGGTGCAATACCACGTTGGTTCAATCAGTCCTCCAATTCATCCTTATTGGCACCTTATTTTACATAACATAGTAATAACGAAATTTTAAAGAATATTGTACAATTGAGAACCAAACAAATTTGATGATGATGAATACAATGGAAAGAGGTTTTAAATCACGCAATAGTACAACTTTCAATGCTGCAAGATTATATCATGGGAAGATACCGCATTCACGAAAGCCATGAACTGGCATCGGGTGACAATCGGCATAAAGGAGTTAAAAAACTTATACTGCAGATACCACCCAGAATCGCTTTTACAGGTCAGTTTCTATGCAGACATACAGTATCTGCCAAACACGGGGCCAATTAATGATGCAAATGTATAGTGAATTAAATACTCAACTATATTATCATACGCTTTAAAGGAATCAGCTAAATGAACACAAGAGGGTAATTGTTTATATTAACTCCACATTACTTTTTTCTTTGCTAGTAATCAGCCATAATCCAATGACTTAACCATAATGGACATACATAACCTGCTCACAAGGTGGTAACTAACATTTTAATATAAAATTACTGTAAATGATAAATCCATAGTAATTACTGTTAAATAAAAGCATTGTATTTAATTCTTTAACAGAAATGCAGCTTATTATTTATGATATATTCTGGTTCAACATAAGAAATGGTCTGAAATAACATTTCAAAACTAGACAGAAAAAGACTTCAAAATAAAATTACAAAACAAGCATGAGAAGCAATCACCTTTTAAATCAAATTTGTGAGCTAACTTGAAGTTTTATTGCAAAATTGGTAAGTTTAAAAGACTGAGGATGTCAATGTAACTGATGCTTCTAATTACATGGGAATTTTTTGAACAAATGAATTTAGGAAAGTGCATTTTAAGGGTATTTGAAGTGGTAGTCAGAAAACAACCCCTGAAAAATGTTACAGCAGGAAATGACAAAAAAAAAGGACCAATGATACAGTGAAGTTAGGTGCGGGTTTTACATGGTTTTCATTGCAAAACAAATATTGTTACCACCAATTTTAAACTGGAATTGTTATCTTTTCGCATTTACACTGGTCCAACTTTGTCTTGAATTAGTCGAACCACGCGCTGATTGAAGCTAAACCATCAAGTGGTGATTGGCTACAGAGTCGCGTAGCATGACTCTGTAGGCCAATCACGCACTGATCGTTTAACCAATCAGTGGGGTGGTCTGATCAGCTTGACAAAGAGTGGGACTGTAAATGCGAAAAAGATAACATTCCAGTTTTAAAAGTGTGGTTTAACAATTTTGTGTACAGCAATTTTAAACCTTATACAGTACTGCACTGTATCATTGGTCCTAGAAGTCATAGCACAGTGGCCTAACCCAATTTGAGAACTGTTTGTGACTACTAGTTCAAACTTAGGCAAAAATGCGCTGTAACCACCCACTATTGAAAATTAAACCCAATGGTGGCCACATTATCCTCATCTTTAAAAAGTTTGATAAAACTTCAGTTAGCTGTCCCATTTGAAGCATCTGTATTGCTTGTATCACCAGACGTCAGTAATTTTTATTTGAAAGTTTTTGGCTGCTTACATTACTACTTTGAAAAAAGGTGTTATTTCAGAATTGTTTTATTTTATAACTGGAATCTGTTAGACTATTTTAGACCATATATCATAAAACCCAATTTGAGGAGTTTCTTCAAGGAATTAAATACAGGGCTTTATTTGAACAGTAATTAGTCATTAACTATCATTTACAGTAATTTTTATTAAAAGAAGGCTCATTTGCCGTTACCACCTTTGGTTATGTTAGTATTATGTATACAAATGAAGTAAGTACTGATTATAGAGAATAAAAAAGAACAATGTGGCGAAATAAATATAAACAATTTAACCCTCTTATTTGTTCTCTTCCAGCTGCTACTATGGCATGAAGTTGAAATGAATTCATATACATTTATGAAATTAACGGATGCGTAAGTCAAATACTGTATGCTCGGTGAGCAGAACACTGACCTAAACGCTATTCTCAGGTAACTTAAAAGTCATATAGGCTACAGTAGAGTAACAACAAAAGTAGCCAACTACTTTATGCCGATTGTCACCATGCAGGCAGATGAACTTTTTGAAAGGTGAACCACTACATATAATTGATTGAAAGATTGAAAGATTTGCGTAGTAAAAACCTCTTTCCATCTAAGCGCTTCATCATGGCATCAATGAATTAGTTCTCAAATTGTACAATTTTTAAAATTTAGTATTACTATGCTAGCAGAAACCTGCCAATTCAGGATGAAAAGATTAGATTGAACCCATTTTGAAAAACGTAAAACGTTAAGAAGAAAAAGGCAGTGCTGGCAACGATAAAAGAATATCAACAACGCGGTGGAGTGAAGGATTCTTCTTCTGATAGTGTTTAACAAGACGATGACGTCACTCACCGCGCATATTTTTTATTTATTATTTGGGGCTTTTTTAATGCATAAAATACACCAGTGGGTGACTTAATTTGCTAAAAATAGTGCAGATGGGTTAAAAAACTTGCCTGATGGTTGTTGTTTCTAATTTAGGATAAGAATAATGGGCTAATTGAAATATACGGTCGAGTGACGCCATTTTTATGAAATGGAATTTTTCTAGCAGCGTTTAAAATCTGTTGTTTACATTCTTCTTCGTCGATGACGTCACTGTTCGCTCCATATCTTAATTTAACTTAATGCGCACAATTTTAGTCTCCTTTATGGACACAAATATATAAGAGGGTTAATATTTGAACAATATTTTCATATGGGTTATTGCTGCTCACACACAGTTGTCTAATATAGGATAAAAATATAGGCAATTGAAATATATTTGTCGATGACGTCATTGCTCGAATCTGATTGGCTGTGATCTGGCATTGATTGGCGCTGGCGGGTATGCTCACGACTGTGTATACAGATTGTAATATAGCCTGGTCACCTTAACCACAAGGTCAGGTCGGCAACGTGACCTCCTTGTGGTTAAGGGTGACCTGGTTCGTCTCCCCATGACCGGCAAATCACAAGTCTCTTCAATTTCTTGTGTTTGGATGTCACGGCTTCGTAGTTACAAGCATATCGAAAAAAAAAGAATTCGAGAGTTAAGAGAGCATTGTACTTAGAATACATATATATATAGAAGTTAATATATATATATATATATATATATATATATATATATATATATATATATATATATATATATATATATATATATATATAAATTTCTGACTCACGTCGGTCGAACCCAGTGTCTCTCAGGTGATTGTGTAGGAATTATATATATATATATATATATATATATATATATATATATATATATATATATATATATATATATATATATATATATATATATATATATATATATATATATATATATACTATATATATATTTATTCATATTTCTGTCCAAAAGTAACAGAGTACGGATAATGAACTCCACATTTAAATTTCCCTTCCTCCTACCCGCTGTTAGCCTGTCACACACACTGACCCCTATATAAAGGTTCGTTTACACTAAGCTTCACAGCACGCTTCGTAAATGCCTGCCCACCTTGGGGACGCATCGTGCTTGCATAGCGCGTTTTGCCTCTACACTTAGTGAGCGCTGCGACCGGCAGCAATATCTTCCTGACAGCCACGACGATTGGAAAATTAAGTGATAACTTTTCATTAAAAGGAAATAAAGATCATATAACTGAAAAAAAAAGTGTTTCATTTATGACATCAAAATATTTCTAATAAAAACAATTTTTATCTCAACATATCATGATCTCATTAAAATATTTGATAAATAATGAAAAATACACAACATAGCAATACCCCATGATTATATGGATGAATCATTACACTAAAGGACAACTTCTAAAATACACTTACCTCTATTATTTCCAATGATGAAGTTGACTCTCGAATACTGTCGTCTTGCAAGAAATTAAGCAAATCAGAGCACCAGAGCTTAGGAACATAGAAATCATCTGTCCCAGCTCCTGACTTTTTTGACTCTCGTTCGGTTTTTGCCTCGGGCTTGTACTGGCCACGTAGCGTGTGCACTTTCTCTTTAATATTTTCTGTTACTTTGTCGTTATTCAAAATTATCTCTTCCTTTAGTTTCTTCATTGCGGTGTCACATACATCTCTATTTTCATATGCTTTAATCTGACATTCCATAAACATGGATAATGCAGATAGGACTCTATCAAAAAACGAATTTCTTCTCGTTTCCATTCCATGGCGATATATTAAAATATAGTACTCGATGACAGCTGAGCAGTTACGAGTCAGTAGTCATCGGCGGAGGGAGTCTTGCTGCAGCCGTCAAACTTGGCTTGGTGAGCAGTTTTACGTATGCAGCGTGCTGTGACGCCTAGTGTAAATGAGCCTTAAGTATGGAACCGGTGTTTTCGGACGAGCTTCGGGACGGTACGTACCACTCCTAAGGTCAGGATTTGACTTCTCGACCCTCTCTTATATTACCCTCAGTTCTAGACTCTCAAAGGTCAAGCCCGAACGACTGGAGCCTAGACGAGAACAGAAAGTGAAAAAAGTTATAGTCAAAAAAGTTGGACAGCTAAGAGGTAAGAGACTACAAGGAACGAATACAAAGTGAAAGGAAGAAAGCAATGCAACTGGGTCTGAAAGACGCTGCAATGAAAATCTGGCAGTGCCACAGTGTGCCACGCAAGTCATACAGTAGGCAATACCCCTTTATGGGATAACGACTTCTGGATGAATTTTGCTGACGGAAAAATTTTTGTTTTCAGAGAACGGACAATAACAAACTTTCTAACACTGACGTGATAGATAAGTTCCCAAAACGTACCATTAATAGCAGTCGGAACCAAAAGGGTGTAACCCATTCGACACAAGTGGGAAACTATCAAGATTACCATGTGGGTCAATGTGTACTTAAGTGAATAGCAAATAAAAATTATGAGGAGAGTTGTTTTCAAGAGTTAGAAATTTTATCTTCTTGTCATTTAAAAACAAAATGATCTCTCGACTAACTATGAACTTTCAAACATCACTGCTAAGAATTACTTCGAAAGATTAAAAGTTGAACGAAGTAACAAGGCAACAAAAACGACTTGTATGCATTTAGACAGAGTGCTATCAAAGAACGCTTCCAGAGGGAGCATATTAAAGAAGTTCAGAAGATTTATACTAATACAATGTATCAACTGGTCATATCCAATATATCAAGGCAAACTTAACATACAAGATACATACACGATTAATAGCTTTATTTCCACTGGAAACCATAAAATTCCCAGTTTGGGAATCAAATGAAGACGCCTCCCTCACGCCAGGAATCGACCCTGGGTTAGGGAAATATTATAGAGCCCCAGCAATATAAAGAGTTTAAAAATTCAGGGATTTAGTGAATCAGTTTTTACCCTGCAGTTATTTCTGTTAGTACCTTATAGCACATTGTCAAGATAAATAAAAATTCATATATATATATATATATATATATATATATATATATATATATATATATATATATATATATATATATATATATACATATTATATTATATATATATATATATATACTATATAATTATATACAGTATATATATGTAATACTTGTATTTATATACATACATACATACACCATACATACTGTATATATATATATATATATATATATATATATATATATATATATATATATATATATATATATATTTACACAGTATATATATAATACTTGTGTATATAATACATACATGTGTATATATATTGCATACATACATACATACAGACATATACATGCATACACACACATATATAATATATATATATATATATATATATATATATATATATATATATATATATATATATATATATATATATATATATATATATAACGTGTGTATAAACCTGAATCGTTCCAGCTAATCTTTACTCCTTTAGTTTGCTTCTCATTATCAGTCTGCCCTCTCCTCGCAACTTTTTCGAATCCTTTTTTCAAAGAGAAAATTAATGAATGATAAACAAAGCCAAAGCTGAAAAGGAGAAAGGAAAAGTTGATCTTTGTCTTCTATTGAAAACGGGCTGATATATTTCCGCTCAATTTCTATGACTTATTATTTTATCGAAGCTACAAATAGATTGCTTCAGTGTTTACAGCGAATAAATAAAAGCCATTTTTTTTTCATTGTATATTTAAATACAGATTGCACCTTTCACCATTTGTTGATAAAGTTATGACCTAGAAATTGTATAGTTTTAAGTTTTTTAATATTGTGAAATTTCTTATTTACGATTTAAGTAGCTGTTAAAATTTCCACAATAAATTATTGCTAGCCACAAATCCTGATAACACTGGATATCTCAGCGTAATGTAAATGATCCTGGAAACAAAATACAAAAATAACATCTTACTTCAGTTTTAATTTATTCACGAAGATTATCCGTACCACTTGAACACTGTACTTCAAATTCTAGCTTTAGCCTATGCTCGCCAACACCTGCTAAATCGCCACCTGTGTGAACGCAGCCTAAGCCTACATTACAGAAAGTCTGACGTGACTGTCGGTTCACCTATTTAAAAATCAAACGACTAAAATCTTTTCTTGAAAGATCAGATATATCACAACACACTACTGTGTATACGCATACTATGTCAGTGTGTGTGTGTGTGTGTATATATATATGTATATATATATATATATATATATATATATATATATATATATATATATATATATATATATATATATATACCAGCACAGCAAGTCTAGCAAGTCTATAGCATGAGATTCCTGGCCTCATGTCCTTCAACCTACATGATCAACCGCAGTGACAGTTAATTAAGACCAGCAGGGACTTGATATTTCACTTTGCTACAAAAATAAACATTGGTGAGAGAGAGAGAGAGAGAGAGAGAGAGAGAGAAGAGAGAGAGAGAGAGAGAGAGAGAACCCCAATCACGTTCATGAACATAAGGGAAAGTAGTGTGAAAACTGTTAATTTAAGTTTCATATGAAAATATTAATACTGCAATAAGAAATTTTAAAAAGCACAGACAAAATTTGTGAATATATTTATTACTGCAAACCTGAGTAAAATAAAGAGGTTTCAGTGCTACTGGAACTTGCAGTAGACTTTGGAACCCCTGCGCAACAGGCACGACGAGGAACGAGGATCCAATAGAAGGAATGAGTTCCTGTAATAATTAAAATAAACTTCTTTGTTTCCAGAGAGTTTAAACATGTGTTACTGGTATCTCCCGTCTTATTGGGACATAACAACAGAGCAAAGGGCTATGGCATGGGCAATTCAAAAGCTGTATTTTATAAAAAGAGGCCTGCAAAAGAAAGGAAGAAAGGTGGGGGGAGCGGCGTTTATAGCGTTACCATAAATCTTCAGCACAGAAAAGGAAAAGGATGAATCGTCAGTGAATACTGCCTCACGCTCCATCTTTATTAATGAAAGTAAATGACAGTAAATGCTTGAATGATCTGTCGTTAGGTTAATTAGTTTGCATTCTTGAAAGAGCTACCATTTAATTCATTTTATGTTGACTTATTTTATGGATCTTTCTAACTAAAAACATAAACATTCATACACACACACACACACACATATATATATATATATGAATGTTACACTGTACTACAATATAATAAAACACACTACTTGGAATGTTGCAACCATATATTTTCTGCACTTCCTTCTGTGCCCCTGTTCACTGGAAAAATATGGACAGATGAAATGTTACAAGGGTATACAGTATACAAAGCATATATAGGTGTGGCATTAAGTCTCCGATGGTATGCAGACCGTTTCAAGAAAGAGGAGAGTAAAACTGTTCCTAGTGGTTTTTGGCCCATTAACTCCTGTTTGGCGACGATTCTGGTGGTCGTGTGCCCTGAACACCTTCAGAAGCGGTCCGATATTAAAGTGCCGATGTCGTCCGGTTTCCAATGTCTCCTGACAAGTTCATATTGCTGGTTTGATTGACAGATAGCAGATTCCAGCATCTTTCTTTTGTACAGACAGCTACCTTTTGAAAACCAGCCCATTCCCCACCCAGTTTATGATATGGCCTGTATTTCTGATATGAAAAATCCCTGAACTCTCCAGCGTAACGTACCGATCTTTTGTGTTTGTTATTCTTTGCGAAAGCGATCTACCTGTCTCCCCACGTAAATGTTATTACAATTGCTACACGGTATCTTGTAAAACTCCGGCTTCTTCCCTTTGTTATTTAAGTATACATTAATGAGCGAGCTCCTGATGGATTTGGGATAATGGAAAATGAAAGGATTGTTAGACCTGGAGTTGTCTGGTGGCTTATCGGATGTTTTGTTGTACGGAAGCTTTATTATGTTGTTAAAATCTATTTGTCTGTTGTGATTGGACCTCTATAGTATATTTTATTCGCTTTGTTACGCCCTCGATAATGTTATAAACTATATGAAGACCATTTTCCTCTTGGCATAGATAAAACCTCAAACTTATCAACCTGTGTGTAACTAATAACGTGTTTCTCTTTCAATGGTAATTTTACAAACAAGAATTTGGCTGTAGCATGGCAGTCCTCCCTATCACCTCTTTTAAAAAACTTGTACATGGAATACTTAGAAACAGAAATTGTCATCTATCAAAACTTGCATGATCTGGCTTAGATATGTAGATGATATTTTTACTTTCTGGGGACAATAGATGGGGAGACTTTAATGAATTTTTTTAATAGACTAAATTCGCTAGTTCCGGCCATAAAATTTAAAAAAAGGAATGGGAAAAGGATGGAAAACTGTTGTTCCTAGATGTACTGATCATAAGAGAACAGAACAGGTATGCATTTACAGTATATAGAAAACCCACCTTTGCTGTTTCCTCATTCTTTCTTGCCACCACGACGTCTCCGTAAAGATCATGGTGGGGTGCAACTTATTCCCAGAGGACTTAGGGTATGTTCAAATGGCACCTAGATAAAGAATTCAACATGATCCGCCAACACCTAACACAACTGCTCCATCCACCAAACATTATCAAGAGGCTATTAACAAAGCGAATAAAACATACTATAGAGGTCCCACTGCAACAGGCAAATAGATTTTAAATAACAAAAATAAAGCTTCTGTACAAACGAAACACATCCAAAACTTGAACAACTCAGGTCCAATAATCCCTTCATTTTCCAGTCCTAAATCCATCGGGAGCCCGCTCATTAACGTATACTAAATAACAAAGGGCAGGGGTTGAGTTATAAAGAGATACCGTGTAGCAAATTGTAATGACATTTACGTGGGGGAGACAGGTAGATCGTTTCTGCATAGAATAACAGAGCACAAAAGATCAGTGCTTACGCTTCAGAGAGTTCAGGGATTTTCCATATCAGAAATACAGGCCATATCATAAACTGGAGGCGGAGGAGCTGGTTTTCACAAAAGTAGCTGTCTGTACAAAAGAAAGATGCTGGAATCTGCTATCACTCAATCAACCAGCAATATGAACAGGTCAGGAGGACATTGGAAATCGGATGACATCGACACTTTAATCCTCAGACTCTTCTGAAGAAGGTAACCAGGGCACACGACCACCAGAATCGCTGCCAAACGGGAGTTAATACCGAAAACCACTAGGGAACGGTTTACTCTCCCTCCCTTCTTAGAAAACGGTCACCTGCATACCATCGGAGACTTAATGCCACACCTATATATGCTTTGTATATACAGTATACCTCGTAACATTTCATCTGTCCATTTTTTCCAGTGGAACAGGGGCACAGAAGGAAGTGCCCCGAAATATATGGTTGCAAATGTTCAAATAGTTTAATGGGCCTTTTTATCTCACAAACACACACACACACACACACACACATATATATATATATATAATATATATATATATATATATATATATATATATATATAAGAACATATATAATGTATTGTATATTAGTTTGACTCCACAGAAATCCAAACCACTTGCCAGACCCATACCAAATTTTTTGCACTACGGCCTCCCTATGTCAACTCCAGAAAGGTTTTTAACTCAAAATCAAACCCCTACCTTGTGACAGACATACAACCACAGACAAAAAAAATTAAATTTTCGTTTTTACATCACCTTTTCCTTTAGTTTTCTGGGTTTATTCTCATTTTTCACCTGGCGATTCACCTTTTCTTCTGGAGCTGCCAGAACTATGATTAACCTAGAACAATAAATCCCCTATCACATTAATTTTTGACCAGAATATACATGAATTTTGATCAAAATTTACCATGATACTGAATATAATTGTTTATTACCTAGATAAAATCTACATTGAAAACTAAATCGATCATTTCTTTCTGTAGTAAGCAAAGCTGAGTCCGCACATGTGTAGTAGTGGGGCACCGTACATGCATATGGTTGAAGACGTTATATGATATAATAAGTAAAAAAACACATTCCCTTTTTGCCTACGGTGTTAAAATGGTCCTACACACGATCCTACATTATTTATGAAATGTCACCAACATCGCATACAATCGAAAAACTAGTTTAATTATCGTGCGAACTGGTTTGCATAATGGAAAATATTTTCGTTCTCTGGCACTTATTGCCTGGAAGATAAAGACTGAAAATTCTAGATTAAAACTTTACAGGAATGTAGATCATTACATTTGGAAATCTTTTCCGAAAGGCACCTGGAGAGTAAAGGTATTCGATGCAAACAGGTGTTAATGCACTTCGAGAAACTCAAAGTGCTTACTGTAGGGAATAGTATTGTCATCATCTATGAAAATAAAATTATTGTTTATGGTTATATATTAGAATGTTATATATTCATTTCTATCTTTTATCAACGCGTACTTATTCAAAACAATAAACCTTACATTCCTCCGAGAAGGGAAAGATTTTATCTGAGTCATGATCACGTTATATTGACCTAGTTTATAGATGCTGTACGTGTAATACAGTAAGGAATAGCATTGTCATTATCTAGGAAAATAAAATGACTGTTTATGGTTATGTATTAGAATGATATATATTCATTTCTAGCTTTTATCAACGCGTATTTATTCAAAACAATAAACCTAACATTCCTCCCTGAAGGGAAAGAGTTTATTTGATTCATGATCACGTTATTTTACGAATTAACCAAGTTTATAGATGCCGTACATGTAACTTTATACACAGTTCTACGTTAAGGAAGTTGATGTCATTGTAAAGATAATGAGTTGTAATTTATTATGAACAAATATTTGGTATGGCTATGGGGAACCCTCTTTCGCCACTTTTGTCTAATATTTACATGGAATTCTTCGAGTCTGGACTTATTCCAAGAAACCTATTCTCTAAGGTGTTTTGGGTTAGATATGTAGACGATAATCTTTGTACTGTAAAAGAAAATGTAAATATTCTTGATTTCTTGCAAACAATTAATAATCTTGTACCATCCATAAAATTCACAAGAGAATATGAAAAAATAATTGTATACCACTTTTGGATGTGTTAGTTATTAGAAATAACACCAATTTTCATTTTAATGTATATAGGAAACGCACGAATAATTTGTCATATATTCATTTTTACTCTAACCATGCTAAACAAATAAAGGTGTCAACTTTTCTAGTATGTATCTTAGAGCTCTTAGAATTTGTAGTCCTGAATTTTTGGGAGAGGGGTTTAAAATTATTGATAAAGTAGGAGATTCATTATGTTACCCTCCATATTTTATAGAACTTTGTAAAAATAACACAAAAAAGACACATTACAAGCCTACCAGTGTTAACAAAGAACTTAAGAATATTCTCTGTTTACCATTTTATTCTAATTTCATTTCTGCAGTGCCCATTTTAAAAACTATTGATATTAATTTCGTATTCAAATATAATAATATTTTGAGAAATAAACTAATTAAGAATAGCCCTCCCAATTCAAACAATATTGTTTACAGTATTCCTTGCAAAGAATGTAATATAAGATTTATACTGGTCAAACATCAAAAGGACCAAAAGTAAGAAGCTCCCAACACAAATATGCCAGTTCAAGAGGCTTCTCAAATAATACATTGTGGATCACTGGCTTAAGACAGGCCACACGATGAACTGGGATAAGTCAACGGTTATCTACAAGGTCAACGACCATCAGAAAAGAAATCTGCTAGAGACTGTGTTCATTGAAGCTGCTTCCACCAGGAATGTTAATCTCCACCCTGGATTATCCCTTGATCCTTTGTCCCTGTCTTTTTTGTTCAAGGAACATGCTGCCCAGATTAACAAACTGTAACCCCGTCCCCACCTTCTGTTTTTGTATATAAATCTCTGTCAACTTCGCCTGTGTTCACTGTGAACTTGAAAATGTAGAGTAAACTACGAAAGTACTTGTTCAAAGTCCAGGTTTTCACTCACCTTCCGACGTGGACTTAGTGATATTCTTAAGCACGTGTTTTCATACTGCACTGATAATATATATATATATATATATATATATATATATATATATATATATATATATATATATATATATATATATATGTATATATATATATATATATATGTACATATATATATATATATATATATATATATATATATATATATATATATATATATATATATATAATGTGTATATATATACATATATATATATATGTATATATATATATATATATATATATATATATATATATATGTATATATATATCGTGTGTATCTGTAATATACGAAATTAAATCATGAGCTAATTTGTGATAATGCACCTATCAAGTGATCAAATATCTTTCACTAAGAAGTTACGAAAATTCTCATATAAGTCACTTGCTTGAAAACCTCCTCTGCAGGGTTGTCATCATTTTAAATAAGTTTTGAAAAGTCTGGTTTGTAGTTTCACATATGGATATTGCCTTTTTAAAAATTATTTGCGCAGAATAAATAAAAACCGAACTGTAAATTGAATACTCATAAAAACAGATGAATCAAATGAAAACTGTAAATAATTAAAAAGCCAACACAAGAAATACCAAAACTGATAAAATCAATAAATGTAATATCAAAATACAGCGATATTTAAGACAGAACAAATTCCAGCGAGGATGCCCGAATAGTTTCGATAACGGGACGCAAACGTTTAACAATCGTCAACGAAAAGTATGTTATGACAAGTCCTGAAATGTTACTGATGTGATACACAAGCTACATTTCTGTAAAAAAAAAAGGCCAAGGTTATTATAATCCCAATAAAATGCAAACTCACTGACCACCTACCAATTCTAAAGGGAAGAAGTTTGGGCCGAACTGAATAAGATTCTATATAAATTCTGTTTTCCTGGTGCGAATTGAATAAGATCCTATATAAATTCTGTTTTCCTGGTGCGAATTGAATAAGATTTTATATAAATTCTGTTTTCCTGATGCGAATTGAATAAGATTCTATATATAAATTCTGTTTTTCTGATGCGAACTGAATGAGATACTATATTCTGTTTTCCTGATGTGAATTGAATAAGATTCTATATAAATTCTGTTTTCCAGGTGCGAATTGAATAAAATTCTATATACATTCTGTTTTCCTGATGCAAAGTTTAAACTGTTTCTAATTAAACAGTGATGTCTTCAGATTCTTATGGTGACTCTGGCGCACAAAGTAACTGAGAAAGTTTGCCAGTTAGCACTACGAAGTTTTAAGGAAGCTAATATATGCAATATATACATTGATCAATGTCGCGAGACCCCTATTTATGTTTTGACATCCGTCATATGACTTGAATACATTTCATGTTTCATAATCTCATCATAATATTTCTTTTCCCAAGTGATTTCAGTGAAGTGATTACTTTTATAATTGTTTTAAATTATTTTCTGGTCTAATTAATGATGATAATGAGTTCCCAACATGCTCGTCAGATTTATGAATGACTATCATGAGTTAAAAATGTTCTTACTTTTTACTTAAACATCTTTATAAACGTGTATTAAATGTTTTCTTGTTTATTTTACGTCTCCATTTTACGTAACCAACAGTGACCTTGGAACATTTCTGTATTTGCCTGAATCATTCGCGTAATGATTTTCGTGTGACTTAAATATTTTTTTTTACCTTCTGTGATATCATCTTACAATTAAAAATATTCTTGTAATGAATTCCTTGACTAATAAGACTGATATATAGAGCAAATAGCATTCCACATATTTTCGAGAGTTACGGCTCTCATTTTTTTTTCCTTTAAAAGGTAACGATACTGGGTTGTATTTCTCTTGGGGAAAATGTCGTTTTCCGCTAATTAGACGCTGTAACAATTTCCATTATTTGAATTATGCGGTATAATAATCATTATCTAGTTTACGTTTTATGCTAAACTACACATCTGCTCTCATCAGTCCCCTAATTATTTAGGTAACTTTATCCTTGTAAACACGCATTCTACGTATATTATCATAGAAAATAAAGATGAACCAATTTCCTATCTGTACATGCATACAATGATATCACTCAAAGACAAAATTTTCCCATTTATTCACGTGTGTGTATGCATACTTAGAGGGTGAAGTGAAAAAGAAGCCTGGAAATATATAGCTTTAAGCACAGTTTACTGAAAACTAGCCTTCATCTTAGTTATATACATACATAAAATGGTCATTACAATAAAAGCAATAAATAATATTAAAGAGCAAACTGCACATAAAAAGTGTTGATACTAGAATATGTACCGAATCGTCTATGCAACCAAGTACACGCAATCTCTGGGTATAGTTCCATATTTTCAAGCAAATGAAAACTGAAATTCGAATGTTATACCTAGCGAAGGTTACACAAATTTTATATAGCGGTTTATTACGTAACTTATAAAATATATGGAAACACTTTTCCTTTATATATGAGGTTAATAACGGACTACAAACATGAATTATTTTAGCAAGTCGCAAAGTCAACGGGAAAGTTCTGGGTAGTATTTCAGTGCTATGCAAATCTTACTACGTGAAATGCAGCGTGCATCCAACCTCACATTCATTTGTGTGTGTGTGTGTGTAACAACCTAGTCTACATGTAACGAATTCTACGTTTAGACTTGCCGTCGTCCAGTCCCAGCAATTCTTACCATGACAAAGTGAAAACACCTGAGTTGGAAGCTCTGAACGGTACGTAACGTCCATATGATGATCGGGAAGCATTTTCCCGAGATGTAACCGAGTACCAAGACCTTTCCCCGAAAAAAAACAACGGGACGCCATATCTTGAAAATAATCTCATTATATTTCCCACATCCAAATGACAGAAATGAACCTAACCTACCCTCATCCAACCTAACCTAGGGACATGGCAAAAAAAAACCGGGGCTGGTGCAATACAAGCACACATCTCAGGAATTTGCATTGAAATGCCCTCTATGTAAACATCTAAGAAGGGAGAAATTATCTTTTTCTAATTCAAAATAAACTTAATGGATGGTACCTGGTTATTCAAATTAGAGAGTAAATAATTTACATCAATACCAGCAGCCAAAACAGCTAAAATATCAGCAACATTTATCCTCCTTTAAAGTGGTATAGATAATATTATGTGGACGATATTTTAGCTGTTTGCTTGTTGGTACTGATGTAAATGATTGACCCTCTAATTTCATTAACCAGGTAACATCCATTAAGTTTACCGTACTTCAAAATTAGAAAAGACAATTGCCCCCTTTCTTAGGATGTTTTAATACATAATTCAACTATTTAAATCAATATTTATAGGAAACCAACCAACAACTTATGTCCATTTTTAATCAGGCCACCACCTCAATATCAAAATGTCAACTTTTTCTTCTATGTTTTTACGAGCATCGCGCAGTATTTGGATCAAGAAATCGAATACATAAGAAAAATAGGGACAGATACTGGATATTTGCTATAATAAAGCCACAAAAAGTTTTATGGTGAAAGTAACATGGAGAAAGAAAACCTATGAACATGCTTAGCTTGACTTATTTTAGCAAATTTGAAACCATAAAATTATTGTTAAAATGTTTTAATGTCAACCTGGTTTTTTCTATAACACACTAAAAGGAATGTTAAATAAAAAATAGCCCTATATATATATATATATTATATATATATATATATATATATATATATATATATATATATATATATATATATATATATATATATATATATATATATATATATATATATATATATATATATATATAAAATTCCGTGCTTGGACTGCCCTTCATTTATATTGGCCAATCTAGCAAGGATTTAGAAGGCAAACATCAATGCAATATTCATTCATTTTAAGTGAAAACTCTCACAGGATAAACTGGACTGAAAGTTCAGTGATTTTCAGATCAAATTTTCAGATGATTTATATTTATATATATATATATATATATATATATATATATATATATATATATATATATATATTCTCTGCGATAGTAGAGCTTTTAGTGATAAATGTGTTTCAGTGAGTGAGTGAGTCAGTGGATGAGTCAGTCAGTGAGTCTTTGTGTTTGCATGATAACTCAAAAAGCAATTGATCTAGAAAGACGAAATGAACTGATGAAGTACCGCTTTTCCTTCCATCCCCTACCCCCTCCCTTCCAAAGCAGACGATCAAGTGTTAATTTAGCTGAGTCCTCCCTCTCCCTTCCTGCCTATCCCTTCCTCTTCCATCCTTCCTCCACCCATCGCCACTCCCTTCCAAAGCACACGATCAAGTGTTAATTTAGCTGTGTCCTCCTATCCCCTTCCCTCTTTATCCCCCTCCCCTTCCAAAGCACAATGAATAAGTTGCTAACAGCTGTGTCCTCCCCCCCTTCCGTCTTCCCCCTTCACCCCCTCCTCCTTCCCTCTTTCATCCCCTCCCCTCCCCCCCCTTCCAAAGCACACATCAAGTGTTAATTTAGTTGTGGCCTCCCCTCCCCTTCCCCCACCGTCCCTTCCCCTTCCAAAGCATATGATCATGTGTATTTAGCTGTGTCCTTCCCTCCATTCTCTTTCCATCCCTTCCCACATCTTCCCTCCTCCATCCCCTTCCCCACCCATACCCCTCCCCCTTCCAAAGCACACGATCAGGAGTGTTAATTTAGCTGAAGTCTCTCCCCTCCTTCCTCTTTCATCCTCCCCCTTCTCCTTTCCATCCCCTCCCCTCCCCTCCTTCCGGAGCACACGATCAAGTGTTGATTCCGCCCTCCCTTCCTCTTCCATTCCCTTCCCCCACCCATCCTCCCCTTCCAAAGCACACGAATAAGCGTTAACTTAGCTGTGTCTTCCCTTCCATCCTCACTTCCCCCTCCCTACCGTTTCCTTAACCCTCCTCCCCTCCCCCCTGCCACCCTCCCATCCCTCCCATCCCCTGCCCATTCTACCTCCCCCATTTCCCCTTCCCCTCACCTTCCTCTCCCCTCCCCTTAAACGGATATCAGTTTCGTTAACTACTATCATAATCGGTTACAATTTCTGTCAAAACTAGGGTATAAACTAAAATAATAAAACTATTTTTAACATGCTTCTATTTACTCACTAAAAAAGTACAAAATAATTTTTTATAACAACAGGATTTTCTTACAATTAATCAAGTCTACAAAAATAAAAGCGTGGGCATAAACATGGAAGGAATTCTACAAGATTTATTTCTTGTAGCATTTCCTTCCATGTTAACCCATGCTTTATTTGTGTAGGACTCAGATTAATTTAAGAAAACTTAGTGTCTCAAAATATTTTTACTTTTTAGTGATTTTAATAAAAGCATGCTTTATTTTTTTTTATTTAGACTAGGCTTATAGATAAAAATAACATCCCTGTTCTTTTTTTCAATATAAAATTTAGTTCCTAACTTGTTCAATGATACATACATATAAATGTGTACGTTTCAGGCTCACTGCGCATATCTGTGCATCTGTATTTGCCTCCGTTTTGATATATATATGTGAAATATCTAACTATACTGTACGCTTACAAAACCAACTGAAATAGAGTAGAACAGAATATTATTGAGTACTTGAAAAAAGATGAAATATACAGTAGTATGAAGGAGTATATAATAGAATAAAAGGTCTCCGAAGGCGTCATCAGTCATTCTTAAATAATTTCTATAATCTTCCGGTTTATTTTCCTTTAATTCTTTCAATAAAGTCATGTGATAAAACTTTTCTCTCTTTCTCAGCCATGGCTTCACCAATACTTTACGCTTTTTCTTGCAAATTTCATGTTCGTATTAGTCTTGCACGAGTGCTATTATCATTACTGCACTTATCTTCCTTTTACTTGGTGGCAAGATTTAACACGATCTAAATCGGATCACTGAGTCACTAACCCTCTATTCCAGTCGAAGGGTGGAAACTCACTATCAGGACGCTACAGGACTGAAAGGAGCACGACCACTGCATATTCATCTGCCCTCTAGAAATATGCGTAGAGCTAGTCAGCGCCCAAACGGATTGGAGCGCGCCACAGCCCCACCAGTCGCGTACGTGTATGGCCAGCTTAAGTCTGAAGTGAAGAGATAGAAAATGACTTACACAGGAACAGAAAATCTCGCTAATTCTGTTGCCTATTTATGAATTTCAAAAGACGTCACAAATCGGTTCATACTAAAATTAAACTAAAATAATGTGACTAAAATATCTATACCCCTTGATTCATTCATTTAATGGACTCCAGGAAAGTGAAGAAGGCTAATGCCTCATAAAAGAAAATCTCCCCCATCATTCTGATCCTCGGTGATTAGACGTTTCCATTTTCATTTTCTCGTTTTCTATGAACTGGTGCTACATCAAGGCTGCAGGATTGTCCAAAGATTTCTGGACCGTGTTTAATACCAAAAACGAACTGAATTTTATTTTTATAGAATGTTTGTTCTAATTCAATATCAAAGGCTACTCAGGCAATCTCAAACTTCTTTCATGTCGTTTTGCATGTTAAGCTGGCCTTACGCCATTTGCACCAGTCCCTCCCAAGCCACTGTTTTTCGTTCTTGTTTTCTTTTTTCGCATCTCATTCCAACCTCCGGCTGGATAATCAGTACCCGGAGCACGTAGACTGCCTCCATCGTCTCCGGGGTCTCAGCGACTGGAAAATCTCCTTCCAGCGTACAATCCAGAATTCATTTGTATGAAGAAGAATTTCTACCTCCCCGTCGGCTGATTCATTTAGGAACACCAATAAGTCTTACCGAGAGGCTCGTCCGTGCTTTTGAGAACACTGGATTTTCCGTTGTACTTCGCGGTCACCGAAAATAGAAACCGCCTCTTTTCCCGCTGTCTTTCCTCCCCTTATCGGTTCTAAAGACTGGAGAGCCTCCGGGTGGATTAGATGCTGCAGCACACTTTCTCCTCAGCACATTTTTCTTTTGTTCGGAGAAAAGTGCAGTCATCTCCATGACCGCCATGAGGAGGGTTGCTTCATAACGGAGATTAGAATCCCGACGGTTTTGCAATAAAAGAGAGAGAGAGAGAGAGAGAGAGAGAGAGAGAGAGAGAGAGAGACGTAGTCGATGGCGAGTAATAACAAAAAGCGTTGTCTGTACAAAAAGTCGTATTTATTATTATTATTATTATTATTATTATTATTATTATTATTATTATTATTATTGAGCAATAAACCGTTCAACGCAGTAAGTGGACGCCCGATCGATTTATGACCGTGGCAACAAAACATAACAATAAAAATAAAATAATAAAAGAAATATTAACAAACCAAACGAAATAACGAGTAAAAGTAAGAAAGCAAACAAAAATGAGATAAAGCTCGGATGCAACATTGTATAACCTTAAGAATATAATGCTACGCAAGAAACAGTCTAATTAAAATCATTTTTATATGCCAGTAGGAATAATTTACATAACGTCTGTGAGCAAGTGAATATATGTAAACGAGTTTGTTTCTCAAAGTAGGGGTTACATAAACGCTGTCAACGACACATTCACACTAGGAGTTTGAATATCAAAGGTGAAACCCTTGGGTTATAACACTCCTCAGTCTCAGATTCGCCGTATACTACCGCACGGAAGTTTATATATAGATATAGATGTTCGATTACATGCATCAGTAAAGATGTTCGGAAGACTTTTGACTGAGAAGGTGAGAGACATGACAGAAGGGCTGACAGGGGAAGAACAGTGTACGTGTAGACTAGGAGGAGGGTGTGTGGTGGATCAATCGTTAACGGAACATTTACGTAAGTAGTTTGAAAGACAATGGAAAAAGCTGTGTGGCATACATGGCCCTAGAAAAATTTGACAAAACCGATAGAGAGGCAATGCGGAGAGTGTTGCAACTAGGCCTCAACACGATTTTCCTTAGGGACGAGATCTCCAAGGAGAAATACGATAATGCCGAGTCAAACACTCGCTTTTACGGCTATTTCTGACTTTACTACTTCCGAAATTCTCCACAATGTGTGAAGTATTTCAAGTGCCTCTGTTAAGCTCCTAAGATAATCGTTTTTTGCCACCAAAAAAAAATTGGCAAAAAATGCCTTAATCTTATGTCTGTTCCAGGCTTCCCTTATTCTCATAAACGTATATCTTCTTCCGGGTTAGGCACAAACTTTTTTTCGCAAATTTTCTCTTGTTTTTCTCAGTCCTGAGCTAGATAAGGACACGGTCCTGAGCTTTAAACAACGTTCAGTAGCTCTTCACTCACAAGAAACTGAAATTGATTTCTTTAACATGCAGTGGGATCTGTGATTTTTATCAACTTTTTTCTTATTTGTATTATCATCTTAATCCATTTTTTCTTAGATCAGCACTATTCGGAACCACGTTTCTAAATTATTGACAAAAAAAGGCTCTCCTGAAAAAGTCCGTTCCAGCTGTCGCTAAAATTCTAGACTTGGTTATCGAAAGCCTGCAATACACTAGACAAAAAATCTGTAAGATATCAATCATAGGGCCCTTCCCTTCCTTTCTCCACGCCCTTGATGAATTATAAAACAGAATATGGACTTTTAGGCCAAAGGCCAAGCGCTGGCACCTATGAGGTCATTCGGCGCTGAAACTGAAATTGACAGTAAAAAGGTATAAAAGGTGAAACAGGAGGAAAACCTCGCAGTTGCAGTATGAAACAATTGTTAGGAGAGGGTGGAAAGTAAGATGAAAGAAAGAGATTAAGAACAGAGGTACAGTAATAAAAGGAACGAAAGGGGTTGCAAAGAACGCTGCAAAGAACCTTAAGTAATGCCTACAGTGCACCATATGAGGTGCACTGACGGCACTAACCCCCTACAGGGTTGATGAGTAATACGCACTCCCACTTGTTGCTACATCCGCCTCAATATGACACATCACCCCTAACACCAGGCTCGTGAGGGCAGATGCTAATTCTACAGCACTGATTTTTGGGATGGGGTTGCTAGCCGCAAGCTTATTCTATGCCTGGCATGCTGTTTGTGGCCTTCGATGGAATGCTAATCGATAGCAAAGCGAGCAACCGAGGTCACTACTTTTGAAAGATTTTACCTCCACTTTTGGGAGTTTCTTCAGGGGAATAACTTATATGCAGACTGAGTTACGGCAATACAGGTGCTATGTTTTGAATTATTGTGATAATTCAGTACCTTCCATTCTTCCACAAGACAGTAGGTTCATCAAGTTGTTGAGGCAACAGGTAATTCAAGCGAGTCTGGAGTTACTGACATTTTAGGCTTTCTCTATCCGATGAATTTCTCTTACAAAATAATATTACCAAACATCTGAATGAAAAGTTCATGTACCATTTTTCACCGCATTGATGAAAGGGTATTTACATAACTACGCTCTAGTAAATCCCGGCAAAAGAGGCTCAGCTCATCTTAGGTCAAAGTTTTTTCCATAAATTTTCCATTAATTTTTCTCCTCTAGCCTCTTGATGAGCTTAAGTAAAATCTCATCAAGGTACTGAATGGCCCCTGGGGCACTAAAGAAAGATATTCATTAAGTAAGTATATTCGTCAAAAGCTTGTAAACTTTTAGTATGCCTGTGAAAAATATTATAAAGTATTAAAAGGTATTAAAAGTCAGTGGTCGCAATTTACTAAAGGTGGTTATTCACTTAACCCGACAAACTTGAAATCTGGTAAATTAACGTAATTTTGTTTTTAAAAATCTCATTTGATATTTATATAATCAGGTTTAAAATAACAGATCTATATTTGCATTACAGATAATCTCCACTACTATGAAAACTATTTAATATAGAAGCAATCTGAATTTAGAAGCATACACAATGAACTGACGACAGAATTAAAGCCACGGTTCCTTACGAGAGAGAGAGAGAGAGAGAGAGAGAGAGAGAGAGAGAGAGAGAGAGAGAGAGAGAGAGAGAGGAGAGTTAAAGCGGTGAGGCCTACTAAAGGATTGTTGGAAAGATGAGGCGATTAACCTGCAGCTACCTGGTTGACGCGGAATTCGAACCAAGTAATCAATTTGGGTTTGATAGTTAAAACCTGGTGTGTTCGAAAAGGCTTAAAAAAAAAACAGGAATAAACTATATTAAGCATCTTGTGCATTACTGAACCCACCAGAACAAATTTCTTTAATATCACAACGACAGATATTGCGGAAAACGATTTTAAGATAGTAGAGATGAACGATATAGATAGCCTTAGTCATCAAGAGAGATAAATATTATAGATAGCCTTAGTCATCATACAGAGATAAACAATATAGATAGCCTTAGTCTTTCTTAAAGTTCATCTTTCTCCCAAAAAGCAATAGAAAAAAAAAGTCTCCCACACACGACGTGGCATCGTGAACCGTAAAGCCCACGAGTCTTCCTTTCCTCATTTGGAGTACCCAATGCCCAAAGCAACATATAGGTCTAATTGCTCCCTCCCGGGTCCCATGGCTGTTTGTACCCATACTGCACCACGGAAGGCAGGATGATTTAATTTCCTCAATCAAGCAACTTATGCTTTCAATTACATGAGGAAAAATCTTGCGCTGTGCATTTTTTTTAAGGTTCAAAACCGTGAATTCTTCAGAAATGTGTGTGTGTTCGTATAGCATGTACGTGCTTATGTACGTGAAATAAACTTGTTGAAAGACATGTTTGTACCTGAATGTGACACACCCATATCCTCGGCTGTGAAGACGAATTGGTTTACTACAGTGAAGTTCAGAAACATTAAGGTGGTTAGTGCTTGGATGGAAGACCACTAGGATATGTTAGATAAAACTTGAACATATTCCCCAGAGACCATCAAGGCTAGCAGCAAACCAAAACGGATCGACAGCATGAAGCCATACCTAACAGCAAAAGCGCGCGCACACACACAAATATGTATATATAATACATTATATATGTGTATGTATATATATATATATATATATATATATATATATATATATATATATATATATATATATATATATATATATATATATATATATATATATATATATATATATATATATATATATAATATATGGGCTCGTAACTTTTATTACTATTTTTTGCGATATTCCTAATCATAAGTTATAATTAGGAAAGGATTAAAAGGAAAAGACAACTACTGTTATTACTGCCAGTAACCTTGCCAGTTTTGATTGTCAGTACGTAGTTTCTTCTTTGGACTAAATTATACCGTTAGTATTATCTTTTCATACAAGTATAACATTGAGAATGTTAACATACATTTTTATGTATAAATAAACCATTCGACGAAAACTCCAGGTGCGAAGTCTATGTACAATTCAGGGTAAGTTGAAACTGGGATTCTACTGTCCATCTGCACATACATTACAATAAAAACTGAGCTGTGGCTATTTTTACATTACACAGTACTGTGAAAATATGTATGCTCAGGGACAATCCTTCGGGCCAGCCCTAGGAGAGGTGTTAATCAGCTCAGTGGTCTGGTTAAACCAAGATATACTTAGGGACAAGAGCTTTCAGTGGTTTACAACCGAAAACGATTTAACAATGTCTTCAATAATTCATGTTGACGGGTTCTGATACGTAGCTGGCATTGACAGTAAGCCATCAAGTCCTCAACCTTAAGAAATAATAAGTAAATTGGTGATGATACACACAAAATCATCTAAAACACTGACAACAAAATCGTCTCGAATAATAATAAGAAGATGACGACGAAGCGAACAATCACTAGAGACAAACTTCAGTTGATAAAATGGCAAAAACGAGATACGAAATCAAGAAGTAACAAGAAACAAACTCAAAAAGTATATAATAGACAATATTCAATACAGCAGTTTCAATGCACATAAAAACAAGACGAGTTAGGAACAATGGTTCAAGATGCTTCAAAGCACCAAATGTATCTTTCAAGCTGATAAGCATCTGCATTGCAAATACGATATTTAATCTTCCCACCTCATCGTGTGTCTCTGAAAATATTTCGCCAAGTGCCTTGCAAAAGAACATGTTAACACGTGTCATTTGCAAAAGAACATACTGACACTTCATTTGCAAAAGAATAGATTGGCACGTGTCGTTTGCAAAAGACCATCTTATTAGTGTCATTTACAAACGAACACGTTGCCACGTGGCCACTGCAAAAAACATATCAGCAAATTCCATTTGCAAAAGAATATGTCACCACGTGTCATTTGCAAAAGAACATGTCACCACGTGTCATTTGCAAAAGAACATGTCACCACGTGTCATCTACAAAAGAACATGTCACCACTTGTCATTTGCAAAAGAACATGTCACCACTTGTCATTTGCAAAAGAACATGTCACCATTGTCATTTGCATAAGAACACACTGACACATGTCATTTGCAAAAGACCATGTTATTAGCGTCATTTGCAAAAGAACATGTTGCCACGTGTCCTAAAAAATATCAGCACATTTCATATGCAAAAAGCATGCCACAACGCGTCATCTGCAAAAGAGCATGTCGCTACGTGTCATCGCCTTCGCGCACACACGGAACAACGTACGAAGGATGAAGAAAAACGTGACACCCTGATCAGAAAGACCTAAAAACTAATTATAAACAAGAATAAAAATTCTTGATTAGAAGCAATCAGACTTGCCTTATTGGCGACAGGTTCCGGGAGGGGAACTCTTTCTAACACTGCTACTGTCTTGATTAAAAATGGGTCACGTGGGACGGAATTTCCCTTCCAAATTACTTCATTTTGCCGGAAAGGACGAAACGAAAACGTGATCCTTTTCCGAGTAAGGTCTGATCGACTGGGAGAAATATCGACTTTAATCATCTTTTTTTTTTAAATATTTCAATATTTTTCTATAAATGGAAGAAGAAAGGCGTATTGCACAGCGTAACTTGCAACGCACGAGTAGTAATGCTGGATAGACATGTTTTCACTTAATATTCTTCCAAAATAACAAATTCACTAAATCTTAGATATTTTTGTAACGGAATTATTAGATATTAAATAGCATTTTATGACGTCACTCTAGTCGCAAACCTCTGTTATTCCTTTGTCAAACTAGAGATTACCGATAAGGGGAATTCTAGGCGTATCTTAATGAGAGTTCTAGATGCCATTTCCATCCTCAGGCTGCAGCAGTTGCTTAAGGAAATCTTCATGAAATACAGTCTCTATGTGATTAGTGTTGTCAGATAACTTTGCAAAAAATCTGAAAATTTTCTGTAAAAAATCCGTAGAAATCTGCAGTTGTGAAATAAAATCTTGAAATAAATCTGCAGGATCACGTGTTTATTTATAAACAATTTTTCGTGTATTTGCATATTATAATTAGGATGAAATTCGGACAAACAGAACTACTTCATTCAAAACTACTTTTATGTTCTGAACACAGCCAAAAATATACAGGGTATTTATCCCCAAACGGCTATAAATAACAAGAATTAAGGGAGCTTGCAACGTGTTATACTCTAATAAACATGTTCAAAACAAAACAGGTTACCGGTAATTCCTTTGGGCTACAAAACAGGAGAATTAAAGACGTTTCTTTGCTCACATAAACATGTCCAATTCAAATCAATGTTTGCCACAAGACAACAAAATTATAAGTCCTACATTTCTTGGCTGTCATACTACGTCCAGACTTCCTTGCGCTTTATAGTAAACCGTTTGTATAGTAATCTCAAAACATGATGTATTTCTTACCATTTGTTTTGTATGGAACAAACCTGTGTTTCAGTAACCTATTTCTTTATTTTTTTTCGATTTATAGGACAAATTCTTTCAACTATAAATTTTTAGTTGGGTACACGCATGAAGTTTGAAAAACTTGAAAACAAATATATTGTGCATTTGCCTAACTGGTGCTGCTTTACTCCAGAATAGTTATGGCGTCACATCAGGGTTAACAAAGTTTTTCAAGGAAATTGCTAAGCAGCCTCGACTTTACATCTTAGCCATCGACTTTACTTCTTAGCCAAAAGAAGACACCAGATGAATTAAGGAAGGTCATTCTTCATCCATTCACATCTGAGTCAAAAGGAAATCTTTTGTAAATCTGAGAGGAAGCTTTCTTAAACAAATTCCAAACTGTGTAGCTAAAATACTTAATTCTCGTCTATCATATGGAGCTTCACTTCTCAATTCAGTCCTTACTTTGATACCAAGATACATTTCCTCCAAAGGTTTGAAGCCTCGAGGTTCCCTCATGTTTATGTTCTTTGGTGGTGTCTAAACAACACAAGCCTTTCTGAGATGTCATTCAAAATTGTTTTACGAGCTGATGTAGTGGAAATCTGTAAAATGCTTATCTAATGTGACTCACACTAATAATGACTCACATACCATTTATTTGTTTCAGTTATTGAAAAATGACAAAACAGAATCTATAAATAATGGATATAATTTGGTTATATCGTTGCATGGTCACTACAAAATAGATTCCAGACTTGTAAGCTGATCACCCAGAACAGTAGTCTTAATATAGTGTCAGTGCATTGTACTGTTCATTCTAGCCACAATCATAAACAGCAATGAAGCATAAATAGTCAAGTGCCTTGCTGCTCCTCCTGAAATCTCAACCGCACTCCTAAGATGTTTGTATTTAGGTCTGGAATTATGTACAATTCGGCTTGATCGCCACCAAGCAGTTGTCGTCGCAAACACGGACACAGGCTATTTATCAAGAGACATTTCCCAGGGTGTAGCGTAGTGCTCGTCCGTGTCTGTCCGATGAGAGCAAATTACTTTAGGGTACCATAATTTTCAACTATCTAAAAAATATTTTATAATTTCGCAGCTCACTTTTACGAATTCGAGACGAGAATGGTAAAAATCTGTAAATTTCTCCTATTTTAGAGGAAAAATCTGAAAATCTGAAATACGCTAAAAAATCTGTAGATCTCAGATTAATCTGTAGATCTGGCAATACTGTATTCGATCGTCAAGTCTAATCTTACGCAGAGTAACCTGAATACCTTTCGAATTCTAGAGAAAAGAGGATAACTGGAGGGGCAGGAAGATGCTTCCCAGAATCCAAGGTATCCATCAGTTGAACT
Source organism: Macrobrachium rosenbergii (assembly GCF_040412425.1). NCBI lineage: Eukaryota > Metazoa > Arthropoda > Malacostraca > Decapoda > Palaemonidae > Macrobrachium > Macrobrachium rosenbergii. The sequence continues at coordinate 17,024,051 of NC_089796.1, read as the reverse complement.
AAATAAAATGACAAGAAAAATGAGATGCCTTCGGGAAAAAAAAAGACACAAATCGTTAAAAGTGAGCTTATTCCTTGATGAAGTACTTTGTTGCGAGCTATTTCCTTGGCAGCTCCCCCCGCCCCTCACCCACCTCTCACAACCACTTCTCCCTTAAAGAATACACAGCAAAAGTTTGAACCCTTCTGAAAACAAAGCGAAGGTATTTCGAACTATCAGGACCATTAAATCCGAGATGTTCAAGGAGAAAATTTGTTGCGTTATATAACCTCTTAACGAGAGGATATTCACGCTGAAAATATTCTGAATCATATGACCCGTAATCTTGGAATGCTCAAGGCAAATATATTTGAACCATGTAACCCAGAAATTTGGGGCGTTCAAAGCCCAGGATGTTTGTAACGGGTAATAATCCTGATGAAAGTACATAGACCACCTTTACGTCAACAAATTCTAACGACTGTACTGAACGGTACAATACGGATCAAAAAGAGCATCTCTAGACAACTGGGATTCAGAATAAATACAAGAAAGAGGAGGAAACTTACACCAGACAGGAAGGCGGAAGAGGCAGTTCTATCAAAGGAGTAATTAGTGCTACTGAGTTAAAAGGGTGCTTTTACACTACTTAGGCAGCAAGATCCATTACCTTACTTTTGCCGTCCTTTGTTGTTGCTTGTTAGCAATAATTCTTTTATCTTATTTACTTTCACTCTGCTTTGTATTTCACGTTTACATACGTGTCCATTATACACTGACGAACCATGTTTTCAAGTTAATAGTTTTTAATGCTTGCTCCATACGAATATTTCGCTAGTTTTCAATAATAATGAAGTTTCAGAATTGGATGGTAGAATCAGTGGATTTTCCTCCTCAACACTATGACTGACAAAAGGGCCGTAAGGTTGAGTACATTTAAACATGTGACTGAGAGAGAGAGAGAGAGAGAGAGAGAGAGAGAGAGAGAGAGAGAGAGAGAGAGAGAGAGAGTATCCTTCCTCCATCTTATATTTTTCTTTGCCTCTAAAATAAAGTGCTTCCCTCATTATTGCTTTCAACCGTCGTTTGGTCATTTACACCTGGAAGCTGGCAGTTTTCATTTCATTCAAATTCGTCCAGTAACTCCTATTCTTCACCTACCACTCTCCCACTGACAAGAATTCATTCATTAACTCCCGCTCTTACAGAATCGATACAGTTTATGATCAAAACTACGAAAATATCGAGAGCCTTCTCTTTTTCTCTGATGAACATCTGAAAAATGTTCCTTGGAGCAAAAGTATTCCCAATAATCGAGAGTCTTTGTGAACGCCTCAACAAAGATCTCATCCTCTTCATCCATCTTCTCTCACTCTCTCTCTCTCTCTCTCTCTCTCTCTCTCTCTCTCTCTCTCTCTCTCTCTCTCTCTCTCATCTCTCAAAACCGTTAACTCTTCACAAAAAACCGTTAACGATTCACACAAAGGTATTCAAACATCATATATTACACACACACACTTTCATCATCATTGTTCACACAAAAACACACACATTAATATATAAATATATATATATATATATATATATATATATATATATATATATATTAAACCTATTATACAAGGTCAGATAGGGTCATAACCTCTTTCTACATCTGTTATAAGATCAATGTTATATTTAACTTATCTCAAAGATACCACAGTAGCGATGGCTGGCCTGCTCACTGGGTAAGCACATTCTCTCTCTCTCTCTCTCTCTCTCTCTCTCTCTCTCTCTCTCTCTCTCTCTCTCTCTCTCTCTCGTTATCCAAGCCACTGACTGAACTAAGGAAGAACAGCAAAAACACGTCTACAAAAATGTATAATTATTCAGTAGTCATAACATGGCAAGTAGATTGGAATCAAAATGGGAATGAAATGGGAATATCTGCATCCCAGAACTGTTAACCCAATTACCCAAGTAAAAAGATATAACATAGTGCTATCAGCGCCCACCAGCTGAGTCTTACGACAAAAGAGTCAAATAAGTCAAACACGACCGCAGTCATGATAAGTCACCTTCCCCTCCATTTATATTGACCTCTATTCAATACATCTGAAGAAACAAAGGGAAAAAAAACAACTTTTAAAAATAGGCACAGAGAAAAATAAATGTTGGATGTTTTCCCACTTTACCAACCCCAAAAGAAAATGCACATAATTAAACATGGTAAAACCAAAAATCAATAAAAATCAAAGAGACAGCAGATAAAAATAAATGAGGAAAAAGATT
>NC_089796.1:16951801-17014301 GCF_040412425.1 Macrobrachium rosenbergii | reverse complement strand
TTCATATATATATATATAGGCAGAGAGAGAGAAAGATATAGTATATATATATATATATATATATATATATATATATATATATATATATATATATGTATATATATATATATATATATATTATACAAAACTCTCTAACTATTTTCTCCTCCTGCTCGCATCGCGCAATACAAACAAGCATATCAACACAATCACAGTACAATCAAACGCATAAACTAGGCCCCCTGACGTAGTGCAACAGGTGATTTAATTACGGGAGAAAGGTCGCTGTAACTGACAGGCGTCGTGTTCAGTTCCTGTCCTGCCTAATTGATGTGTGCTGCGTATGAATTTTCCAACATGTATTGGATGGGCGATTTATGACTAAACTTTTTAGCATGTTGAGAGAGAGAGAGAGAGAGAGAGAGAGAGAGAGAGAGAGAGAGAGAGAGAGAGAGATGTATGCTCGTATAAGTGCGTTCTTTAATGTACTTTGTGATGCACTAAGAGGGACAGAGATTAGCTGGCCTTGGGCATGCGTGTTTTGATAAATTCTGTGAGAGAGAGAGAGAGAGAGAGAGAGAGGTCATCTGACAAGCGTGTTCGTTAATTCTGTGATGCACTAAGAGGGACAGAGATTAATAGCCTTGGGCATGTGTTTTGAAATGGAGAGAGAGAGAGAGAGAGAGAGAGAGAGAGAGAGAGAGAGAGAGAGAGAGAGACAGAAATAAATAGCCTTTGTGTGTTTTGAAATGGATTCTGGAGAGAGAGAGAGACACTGACATCCACGTGCCCCGGAAAATGACTGGGTTTGAGGGCATTAGATTTAAAAAAGTAGATCCATATTAGAATTACACACCATGTATTTTATAATCTCAAAATATCAGCCCTGCCTAGATTTGCACTTTTTTCCACTTTATAAAGCACGGAGCGTCAAGATAAGCAAGCTATTATGGAAAACACATTTTGTAAGGGCAGTTTTGGTTTAGTTTCAATTTAAAAAAATTAAAGCAATTACTAGATGATAAAGCTTTCGCAACAATTATCTTTACGATAAAATTCTAATCTTCAAAAGAGGGTAAATTTTTCTAATGTCCGAAATTATTCATATCACTGAAAGGACATTTTAATATGTTTAAAGTTTACTAGAAATGTAGAGAGAGAGAGAGAGAGCCAAATATTAATGGAAGACGTCCCATTCAGTTGGATTTTGTAATCAGTATTAAAACATTAAAAATATACAGGTACGAGCTTGATGGCGCGCGCTACGCTGCGCTGGAACCCGGCTCTGCCTGTCATGTCTCCCCTACCCTCTATATCGCCGTGAGGGACGGACAAACAAGAAAGATCCACTCGTATTTTATTATTATAGATTGGGAAGTACCTCACGACAACATTCGAGAAATAGGATAGCAGGCCAGTCCTCGCTCAAGGGAAAAAGGAATAAGTGAAAATGGACTGTTATGATAGAATATTTCGATTAAAAATATATATCGATTCAGTATCTCAAAATGAATGATTGCAATGACTAACTTTATTTCTCTCCTCAAAATAGTCATCAAGTATTGCGACACCAAATCTGCCGAAATGATAAAAAAAAAATTATACTCCCTTAACAAGAGAAAAATTAATGAAGACTAATCAGAAAAATAAAGGGAGGGAGGTACGACTCTGATCTTGGGTTTCTGGTAATTCTATTGTCATTTTATAGCATCAAATCAACTAATCATCTGCTTTTGCATGACCATACAACTCCTCCGTATTCAAACCACTTTTCTGTTCTGATGACTAATAACAGGAAAGGAGTTAAAAACATTCCAATCGTCACTGACATCTAAGATACTATACAATGGTATCTAACGTTCCAAAATGCAATTCGTTCCGCTTGCCTGATGAGTTCATTGCCTAGAGATGGCTTATTTCAATGAGCGTTGAAAGTTTATTCATCAGATTCCAGCTACTTTCTAAGGGCGTGCCCACACCACGGTAAAACATGTCACAAACAAACATCGGAAACTAGTATGCTGGATAATCTCAAGAAGCAAGGGAGAATACTACCCTAAGTATTCAACCTGTCAGTGAAGTATGCGATGATTTCCTACGTGTCCTTACGACACGTTTTACTGCAATATGGACGCACACTAAATGCACTTCCATATTTATTCATCTTGGTACACCTCACGTGGCCACTTTTGTTACACAATGGGAAGTCCCTCTGCAAGTCCAGTTTGTAACCGAGTATGTGGATGTCACTGAGGATTAGTTTCTGCCCGGTACTTTATGAGCACTCAGAACCTTGCATTCCGGGGAAACTGTCCTTGGTTTCATAGCTGAGAAGAAGTGTAAACGTCTCCCTTTCCTTGACGTATTCATATAAGGAAAGGCAACCCTGTTTCTAAGCGTGGTATATTGTAAACCCTTCAACGCCTGAAGATTAAAATTGAATGTAGACAGTCCTGTGAAAGTTCGGCAAGTCAGCATCCACCTACTTCTGTATTCGGTAACCTGGTAACTAAAAACTAGACTGAATAAGGCAATTCTAACCAACAGTACATTTAAAGATTCTGTGACTCAAGAGTGTATTGATAAAAAAAAACTGAAAAATTTATTATCTGGACACCTGTTAAAAGTACAGACCAGCAAGAAACATTTGAAATCTAACTGCAATGGAGTGATGAAACCATTAAAAAATAATTCAAGAACTGCTGACCCAATCCAACAGTCCCCCAGCCACAGAAACTAAAGGGATGATCAATGAGGCATATAAAGTTACATGTCCTGGAAGGAATGACGAAGTACTCAAATCCAGCTACGGCATTTATTGCAAGCATACCCAGTACTGCAGACACAAGGGACCATCTTCAAACACTTGACAAGGACACACAACTTAACACTTGAAACCGCACAGCTTGTACCAGGGACTGAAATCCCCCACTCTTAGCTCAGATACGACAGTCTCACTTTCCCTTCAAACGCCATTTACATATATGAAGGCACCTTGAGCTTACGTATTGCCTTCAATGAATTGGATATAGAATTTAGGTCAAAGGCCAAGCACTGGGACCTTTGAGGTTATTCAGCGTTGAAACGGAAATTGACAGTAAAAGGTCTGAAAGGTGTAACAGGAGGAAAACCTCGCAGTTGCACTGAATCAGTTGTTAGGAGAAGGTGGAAATTAAGTTGGAAGAAATAGAATATGAAAGGAGGTACAGTAAAAGGAACGAAAGGGGTTGCAGCTAGGGGCCCAAGGCACGCTGCAAAGAACCTTAAGTAATGCCTACAGTGCACCGCATGAGGTGCACTGATGGTACTACCCCCCTAAGGGGGCATTACCTTCACCACGCGTACATAAATTAAAACTGGCAATCCCCCCAAAAAAAAAAACCAAAGAACTTATAAAATCATTTTCCGACGATATCTTTGATTAAAATGTTAGGAAAAATTTTTAAACATTGAGGAATAAATGATAATAACAAAGAGATTTTCCAAGCGTCTCCAACAGCAACCCACATGCGTCCGATAGCATAGAAGAGAGAGAGAGAGAGAGAGAGAGAGAGAGAGAGAGAGAGAGAGAGAATAAACCGAACTTCACTCTTCGCATGTTTTAATACTCTTGCATAAGAAATTAGCCACAAAAGAGATCTCACTGTTTTTTTATACATTATATATATATATATATATATATATATATATATATATATATATATATATATATATATGTGTGTGTGTGTGTGTGTGTGTGTGTATGTATATACATACATACATATATACATATATATATTTATATACAACACACACACACACACACATATATATATATATATATATATATATATATATATATATATATATATATGAGAAAAAAAAAAAAAATAAATTACAGCACTGAATTACTTTCAACAATCAGGTCAAAATTGATTACACTCCTGAGGGAAGGAAGAAAATAAGACAAATTTTCCATCTATGAATTCTGGAAACAGAAGAAGCATAAGAAAAAGACAATAAAGAAATGTTCTTCACAAATGACCCGTAAAATTTGAAACATCAAACAAAATGGGTCGTCAGCGATTCTCGATGTTCCAGCATCTGACCTCCTTCGGTGTCTAAACAACCCTCAAGGAAAATTCTATAAACCTGTAAGTTACAAAATACAAAATTGCATTTGCTGCGAACTGAATTCTCGATTTTTACGATTGTTTCATCCGGTAGCTGTTAAATGGGGTTAACGTTTACACACGAGACGGCAGTTAACCTATATCCTTATGACAGAGAACAACAGATTACTTCGAAGAGTACTGCAGATATTTAGAAAAATATAAGGTAAATAACACAAAAACAAAAATGCGAGTTTACGATTATAAAAACTTATCTTTACAATTAAATGTAATCTATTATATATATATATATATATATATAAATATATATATATGTATATGTATATATATATATATATTGTTATATATATATATTATATATATATATATAAATATATATATATTAATATTTATTACATACACAATTGTTCTGTGCATTATAGAGATTTATTTTGGAAAAACTTACAAGCTAACAGGACAAACAGTTCAAACTGGATGGTATCTAATGGAGTAAGGCAATTAGAAAAAGTTACAAGCTTTCTTGGACAAATACAGTGGACCTCATTATCCAGTATCCGTACAATGACCAGAGACGCCTTGATAGTCCAGCTATATTTATATCTGTGTGCTGGGTACTTTAATCCTATAATTGCCTTGCTCCTCCTGTGTGACCCCACCGGATACCTGATAATGAGGACTGTTTGTCCAAGAAAGCTTGTATGTTTTTCTAAATAAATACTCTATCAGATAACACCAGTTTACATGAGTTTGAATGAGGTCCTGTTATATATATATATATATATATATATATATATATATATATATATATATATATATATATATATATATATATATATATATATATATATATATATGTAATATACATGTGTGTATATATATATATATATATATACATATATATAACCTGAATTATCACTATGGCTTTTATCATACAAACACGAGCACATACACCCATATATATATATATCACAAATATATATATATATATATATAACCGTATATATATATTCTTTCTTTTACTTTGGCTTTAAATCACAATTTTTTGCTTTTATTCCCTTTTTCTTTGTAAACGTGCTTTTTATTGATTTTTTCATATATCTTAAGCCTACCTTAAAGTTTAAACAATTTACAAATTTCTTTTGATAGGACTTTTATACATTTGGATATTCTTTATGGTTGTAACTTTCTTTTATGAAGCTAGATTCAATGATGTTCCTTTCCAGTGATTATTAGCCCTGGCAATCCTTTTGCCCTTCCCAGTTGATAGCATGATTGTTCCCGGTAACATGTTTCAAATATCCATGTTCCCTTGTGACCCAACATTTCTTATGTTGTTCTTCCCAGCAGCGAATATAAAAAGTTATTGCAAGACTTACATATGGCGAGGGAGTTCTTGATAAGACGTTTGAGATGTTTGTCATGTTTTAAGTAGATCAACTGGTGTTGTAGTGGCTTTGAATTTTTAAAAGAAAGTGTGTGTATTTAGTCTGTAAAACATCCATTTGAAATTTTTAAATTGTTTAAACCTATCCGAGATTGATTACAAATATAATCCCAGGGATGTCTACACGGATACACCTGTCAAGTGTGGATCTGAGGTCTCTGATCAGCCGGCTTGCGGGATTGAACCCGCGCCACAGACCTCAACGAAGTCCGAAGCTGCTGTATGCTGTTCTTGACTGAGCCATCGAGGTCCTCTAATATCGAAACTGGTATATATATATATATATATATATGTATATATATATATATATATATATGTATACATATACATATACTGTATATATATATATATATATATATATATATATATATATATATATATACAAAACGATATATACACCCATACATGTATATATGTGTGTGTGTGTGTGTTTGTATGAAGCTTCAATCTTTAGTTTCACACAAAATGTTGAGTGGAGGCGGGAACATAGAGCAACGTATATTTACTGTCTAATTTCCCAGTAACGTAAATTATGTATGCATGTATATATACACACACATATACACACGTGCATATATGCAGCATTTGCGTGCGTGTGTGCAGGTTTGTAAAAATATGTATTTATGTACGTGGGCGAGACAGAGTTCTTTTATTCATCAGTTAAACACATACGGATAGCAAGACATTAACTAAACAGCGCGCAATATTCATTAGAATTTTGATGAGATTTGCCCATCACTACTTGACATTATTCTTCTTCTTCTCCGCATCTTTTCCCACTTCTATGTGGGGTCGATGTTTCGGACAACTTTCTTCCACGTGGCTCGGTCACACACATCGGCCCCTGACAATTGTCTGTCTCAGATCATCTTTAACTACATCCATCCACCTTCGCTTCGGTCTTCCTCTCGCTCTCCCACCAGGCACCTCCATCTACGTCACTCTCCTCCCTACACATGTCTCATCTCTTCTCATCACATGGCCATACCACTGCAGTCTTCTTTCCTGGGCCTTCTTTGGTAGTTCTGAGACTTTAGTAGTTCCTCTTATTCTTTCATTCTTGATCCTGTCCACTTTTGTCACTCCACAGATCCACCTAAGCATTTTCATCTCTGCCGCATCCAATTTCTTCTCTTGCGCTCTCTTTACCGGCTATGTTTCCGCTCCATATATCAAGGCTGGTCTCACTACTTGACATTATCAACGGGAAGTAAATCTGCTAGTTATCTTGAGGAAAAAAGGGTTCGTGACAAAACCTTTTACTTACACCCAACCACACCCACACACACACATGTGAACCTTTGCGCCGGAAGGCAAAATCGTTAACGAAGTACCTTAAAACGTTTTAATACAACGAGGCGTTCTTTTCCTCTTTTACTACCGTCCAGCACGTGGCTGGAAATGCTGTAAAAAAAAAAAAAAAAACTTAATGCCATGAAACAGTGAAACTTATTTTTATAAACACCAACAGGGCTTTTTGTCATAACAACAATATAACCTAAGATCTAAAACGCCATAAAGAGACGAGTCTGTTTTTCCATAAATGTAAAGATTATTAAAAAAAAAAACTTTATTCAATCTTTCTATAAATGAGGAGGAGATGATTAAACTTGCTGTCAGCATTCCTTTAATGGAGCCGTTTCAGTTTTCCTCAACCTTTTTTTTTTCTTTCTTTTTCCCCCACAGTGATTGTATCCGTGGCAGCCAACACGGTGGTGGTGGTGGTCCGCGTGTGTGGGAGGCGCCGCCGGGTACGCAGCAGTCACGTGTGCACGCTCTGCCTGGCTGTGTCCGACATCGCCTTCAGTATCTTAGTCCACACGATCATGATCTTGGCCGCCCTGGGAGTCGACCCGATGATTCTCTTCGATACGGCAGGTAGGGTTTACTCTCTTGTCCCCTGCTTCTTCTTCCGGGTGACCGTCCTTCCGGGAGACTACAGTGTTCCAGATTATGCTCTCTCTCGCCTACATGGGTTGGCTGATGATGGTCAAGGGTTTGTCCAGCTGGAATTACAATTGGCTGCGTTGGTGAACTTGTCTTTTTTGCCGTTTGGTGAGGAGTGAAACACCTGTTGAGCTGGTGAGGCTACTGAGATATTGTACATGTTTTCCGAGGTTGTTGTTGTTGCTGATGGACTCATTGAGAGTTATTAATGGTTAATAATCATCAACGTTACAGTCCTGCTCCTCCACTAGGAAGCAGTGGTTATTGAAGGTTGTAGTAGTAATCATCATAGATTGTTAATAATTAAAAACGTTGTGGTCCTGTTCGTTTCTGAAATGAATCACTGATTTACTGATATTGTTACTGTCGTCGATATTGTAGTTGTTGGTGAGCTGAATCACTGATTTACTGATGTTGTTGTTACTGTCGTCGATACTGTATTTGTTGGTGATGCTGAAAGCAATAAAGTTATTAACGCTGATGACAGTGAAGATGCTGGTGGCAATGGTAATGAAGATATGCTGATACTCATTAACAAAGCGACCCAGTTCCTCACGATGAAATTATGATGGTCTTATTTCCTTCAAACTCACGACAGACGCACTGTTGCTGATGATGATAATGATATTGTTAACAATGCTTGCGAAATGGATAAAGTAACATCGTTAATGACTAATTAGTTCGGTGGTATTAACGACGTTCATAATGACCAGGAGAATGCTCTGACAAGGGTCCTCTCATCTCATCTTTTTTGTCTCCTCCGCCTTAACCGCCCTATCAACATCAAAAGCCCTTCTGTAAGCAACATAGGCACCGACTTTTCCGTCATTGTGGACTCGCCTTTATTCCCCTTTATCCTCTTTACTTAGGTCCTTTTGCTTTTCGTCAATGGGCCAGTTCAGGTCAGTTCTTTAAGGTTATTTTTTCATCTTTTAAGACGTCCAAGATACTTTCTGTATACAAAGAGGGAAATTATTTAACATTCATTTTCGTCTTGCAGAACGTCTAGGATGCTTCTCGAATCATTAAAATTCTCGTTTCTTAGACTAATTCTTCGTCTTTTAGGGCGTCTCAGATACTTACTCGATGTAAATAGACTAAAAGAAGATTCTCTGCCTACTAAAAGAACTTTATTTCTCTGAAGGGGGATCTATGAATTTAAGATTTTGAAAGGGCAAAAGCAAAACAGACACGGCACCTTAACGTCTTTTTCTAGCCCAGGCATACAGAAAATAATTAAAGAAAAGGTTTTCCACTGTAAGAAAAGACTCTTTATTTATTACTTCCTAAACACAGACGCCTCTCACCTTTCCCATCTTAAGGATCATCAAATGAAAACTCGATTCTTAGAACGATCAATCAACCCTCCTTAAACTTCAAAATCTAATTTTCGTGTCTTAGGACACTAGTCCTCTTTTCTCTAACAAATTTACTTTCTTATTACTTGTGACCTCTAATTTCCCAAACTGCTGTCCTTTTACTTTAAATGAAGTGAACGTGCCTAGAAACGTACTGTAGAAGCCATTTCGGTAATGGCACCCAAATAATTTGGTCCAAGTTGGCTTCGATGAGGAGCAGCTTGGCAAACACGAGGAACGTGACAGCCTGTATTACTAAAGGCCATGTTTCCCGAAAAAGGCTTGAACTGGATCTCTCTCTCTCTCTCTCTCTCTCTCTCTCTCTCTCTTACACACACACACACACACACACATCACAGATCACGTGTGCAGCTCACAAAGGAGTCATTTTGTCTTTCAAAGTAAGGATTATACGATACGAACACATATCCTTAGAAATCCATGATGCCCTTTTGATCTAAATTGTGAATAGATGGAGAGAGAGAGAGAGAGAGAGAGAGAGAGAGAGAGAGAGAGAGAGAGAGAGAGAGAGAATAAAGACGTGAACGTTCGGTATTCTGCTAAAATGTATTACACCATCCTTTCAGAAAGCCGAAGGGTCTCTACGAAGCCTCCTCATTCCACTAGAGTGAAATCATTTAGCAAGTACTTCTCTCTCTCTCTCTCTCTCTCTCTCTCTCTCTCTCTCTCTCTCTCTCTCTCTCTCTCTCTCTCTCATACAATAGATCGACACTGAGAGCCATTACGTCATTATTAAGTACGGAACAAAGAAGTTTCAACATCAGAAAAAAAAATGAAAATTATATAAGACAGATAAATTTTTTTTACATTGTAAAGAGCATAAATTGACTACTGACATCCTAAGGGAAGCTACAATTGTTAATAAACACCTTACACTTTTTTTACTGCTTATTAGACAGGAGACGTTAGAAAAGTTGCAGCTTCGAAAATAAATAAGCAAATAAAGGTTTTAACCTGTTCATTATATAGTTTTTCTTAACAGGGAAGTTATGCAACGCTGAGTCTGACAAAGTCCTCGGATGGAAGACTTCCAAGAAATGTCAGGTGCCGTCTGCACTACACTGCAGGCCCCTAAACGTCCATGGGATCAGGGTATGAGGCAAACCTTATCCCAAAAATGCTCGTTAAACACCAGAAAAGCCGCATCTTCCGGAACTACATAAAAAAAATGGTTGCATCAAGAAATAAAATATAATATAGAAAATATTATTTGCTTAGACCATGTTCTTTCGATTAATATATTTCATACGTTGGGGTTTCGAAAGAAAAATTCTGCACTGACTGATCTGAGGCAACTATTATGAGGCAAGATTTTAACAAATACCTTTTCTAAACCTTGAACCAAAATCATGCGGCTGAGACGGGTACTCAGATATGTTAAATATCAAGTCATTTTGATTTACATTTCTTAAGGGCGTTAAAGTACGCGAACCACAACAAGAAGCCACTTCTAGTGAGCTTTCAAAATAGAGAACGATTTTGGAGTACGACAGAGTTACAACAGTTGAACAGCTGGGTGGAAGAGACCAGAAGGAAGGAACCTTATTTTGCCTATGGTTCTCCATACAAGGCACTCTGCAGGTTCTAACCCCCTACTGAGTATGCTGAAGAAGGAAGATATGATAACATTTTCCTCAACTAAATATTCCAAACTACCATTTTCTTGTGGAAGCCTTTGTGAAAGAAGACACCTCTCTGAAGCTATTAACAGCAGCATCTTTATCATAATCATCACGATCTAGCCTTAGGCACCTAAGGATTCACTGAGGCCATAGCGAAATGGCAACAGCTATCTTCCTTATTTCTTCATTTTTCATACCAAACCAGTTATCATCGCTAGCTACAGCCGCATAACCCTATCCAGGATTCCCTTGGCACCGCACGGCTTAAAATATGCCTATCGTGAACGTCAAACGTTCACTTAAAATTCTAAATCTTTTCTTGATTCGCTACATCAGTAGGATACAATTAGTGCTGTTAAGAAAAGCGGATCCCATTGGAAATCACTGCCGCTCCCCAAAACACAAACGGGCTAACTTTCATTGAAACAATGCAACTGGCTGGTCACCCACACCATTCCTGACCAGACCAAGTCATTGTTACTGCCTGGCGCTTTATGCATGTCACTCAGATCAGAAAATAATTAAATGCCTGATAAGTTTTATAAAGAAAAGATTAAACGCGCTGTAGACGTTTTATTATTATTATTATTATTATTATGTATGAAATGCAGCGGTGGCCACCCACACCATTCCTGACCAGACCTAATGCGGTGTAGCGATTTTTTTACATTTGTAAATGACGCTTTTATAAATGTCATTTGTCTTTTATAAACATATTCACGGAAATCTATAAAGATTTGCATAATTATTAGTTTTATTATTATTATTATTATTATTATTATTAAATTATTATTATTATTATTATTATTATCGGGAAATTATTATTATTATTATTATTATTATTACTATTATTATTATTATTATTATTCCAAATGCAGCCAACAGTTACACGGAACAAGTCTGAAAGGTCGGTATGCTGCATAATGGGACTTCAAATAATGAAATGGTATAACGATAAAATATAAACGAAAGAAATACTAAGAACTAAATCATAGTTATAGGCACATCAGCACGAACAAAGTAAGTCACTACAACTCAGGAAGTCTAAGGTAATACCTTATAGCGGATGCTAAAGCCTTCATTACGCTGATGGCCTCAACTCAGAGCTCACCCAATCGCCATTTCCCTTCCTCGTACGAAGAATACAAAAACAATAGAAGTGAAGTGCTCTCAATCACCAGAATTCTGGAGCAGTCTGTTTGGTCCGAGATTAATACGATAACAACGTGCGCCTGACTACTTCCTGCCCTTTGTTACCGGGTCTCTCTCTCTCTCTCTCTCTCTCTCTCTCTCTATTAATGGGTCTCTCGTCACGTGTCCTAACCTCTTGTATGGCGTCCTTGGAGTGCCGGGTCTCTGCCTTCATTTGAGCACATCGTCAGTGGCTTTAATAATGAAATTACACGGTTGACCACACAGCCCTGCTGTCCGGTTTGGCTAATTCTCAAGCAAATAAAATCTTGGGAGATAATTATGTCCTCTGGAATGACTCCTTTAAATTCCATACAGATGTGAAAAAAATCTTAATAGTGCCAAATGATATGAAAATGAAATGAGCACTAAGAATAAAATGAACAGTATATCAATTTTAACCCAAAAGCTTTACAGATAAGGAAAATGACGCATTCTTTTGACCTTTTGCGACAAACTGACGCTCACGCCAGACTCCTCAGGTTTATTGCTGGTTTTTTTATAGCTTGCGCCAGACCCCTAAGGCTTGATCAAGTTTCAGGAACGCTTTCTTAGTTTTTACCTTATTCCACCAAGCAAATGCGGCAGGAGCTTGATACACGTGCGCAAAATTATGACTGGGAAAAGTGTTAAAAATAAGTAGCAATCACATAATATTTCATTAGTGTTGCTAAGCGTGGAATACTGGAAAGACAAAACTAATTCATCTCCTATTTTCTATTTTATCTTTTGTCTTTGCCTTTTCCCTTCATATGTAAGATGCATTCATTACTCACACCAACTTGTTTGAATAACGCTTTTGACAGAGCTAGGAATGAATTAGAGCATAGGTTTTGTTTTATTTGAAAACCTTATAAGCGTAGATTTTGTTCCCTTTGAAAACCTCAGAAGCGTGGATTTTGTTTACTTTGAAGACCTTAAAAGCTGGATTTTGTTTACTTTGAAGACCTTAAAAGCGTGGATTTTGTTTACTTTGAAGACCTTAAAAGCGTGGATTTTGTTTACTTTGCAGACCTTAAAAGCGTGGATTTTGTTTACTTTGAAGACGTTAAAGAGTGGATTTTGTTTACTTGAAAGACCTTAAAAGCATGGATTTTGTTTACTTTGAAGACCTTAAAAGCGTGGATTTTGTTTACTATGCTGGCCTTAAAAGCGTGGATTTTGTTTACTCTGAAGACCTTAAAAGCGTGGATTTTGTTTAATCTGAAGACCTTAAAAGCGTGGATTTTGTTTACTCTGAAGACCTTAAAAGCGTGGATTTTGTTTACTCTGAAGACCTTAAAAGCGTTGATCTTGTTTACTCTGAAGACCTTAAAAGCGTGGATTTTGTTTACTCTGAAGACCTTAAAAGCATGGATTTTGTTTACTTTGAAGACCTTAAAAGTGTGGGTTTTGTTTACTCTGAAGACCTTAAAAGAGTGGATTTTGTTTACTCTAAAGACCTTAAAAGCGTGGATTTTGTTTACTTTGAAGACGTTAAGAGTGAACTTTGTTTACTAGAAAGACCTTAAAAGCGTGGATTTTGTTTACTTTGAAGACCTTAAAAGCGTGGATTTTGTTTACTCTAAAGACCTTAAAAGCGTGGATTTTGTTTTTTCTGAAGACCTTAAAAGTGTGGGTTTTGTTTACTCTGAAGACCTTAAAAGCGTGGCTTTTGTTTACTCTAAAGACCTTAAAAGCATGGATTTTGTTTACTTTGAAGACGTTAAGTGGACTTTGTTTGGACTTTGGATTTTGTTTACTTTGAAACCTTAAAAGACCTTAAAAAGACGTGGATTTTGTTTACTTTGAAGACCTTAAAAGACGTGGTTTACTTTGAAGACCTTTTTTTGTTTACTTTGAAGACCTTAAAAGCGTGGATTTTGTTTACTAAGCAGACCTTAAAAGCGTGGATTTTGTTTACTTTGCAGACCTTAAAATCATAGATTTTATTTACTTTGAAAACCCCAAAATCTTAGATTTTGTTTACTTGAAAGACCTCAAAAGCGTAGATTTTGTTTACTTTGAAAACCTTAAAAGTGTGGATTTTGATTACTTTGAAAACCAGTAACTTTAACCTTCGCTCATCCTTCCTCTGTGATTTGAGCCAGTGGAAAGCATTTAGGGGAACTTCCTTCCCTAACCCACACACAGGAAGAAGTAGTCACCCGAACGCTGACCTTCTACTTTATGAAGCGAATTACTTTTTTCAGAATACGACGATGTTGTCCAACAAAAAAAAAGTGTTAAAACTTCATCGGGAAGCAAACTGGTATGCCGGAAGTGGAAAGTTAACGTCAAGATTTTCAATATATTATGATTCTCGTGATCTTCGTGGATAATAAAAAGAGATCCACTGAACTCTGGCAGCAACGATGATGTTAATATGAAGTAAACAACTCCCACTCTCTACCTACATACTTGTCTACTTACCTACTTGCCCATCTGTCTATCTATCTATCTATCTATCTATCTATCATCTATAATTATCTATCTATCAGTCTACCTAATTATCTATCTATCTTTCTACCTATCTATCTATCTATCTATCTATCTATCATCTACATATCTATCTATCTATCTATCTATCTATATGTCTCTCTGTCTATCTAACTATCTCAGAAATGCAAATTTGTTTAAACAAAGCGAACAAAATTGTGCATAAAAAAGACTTGAAAACTTTAAGTGAAAAACATACATTTCTTAGAAACAAAGACACATGAGTGTACTATAAATATATTCAAGGGAATGAACAAAGAATAAGAAACTGGAACGTTAGATAAAACACAAACTAGCGACATTTAAGGTCCAAACTACAGCTACATTTTATCCAACCATCACAACGTACTTACAAGATAGACAGCCCGTGCCTGGATAACTTCAAGTCGATCATTATCAGCACTTTCTCAAGTGTGTTAGGGCTGTGACGCGCCGTTAAGTAACTCTTTGAGTGCAGGCTCTGAGAAGTTAACTCAAGTACGAAGGTCATAAACGCCGGAGTAACATTCAAACGGGTAATCAGTTACCTTCGCCTAATAGTCGAGGTGATTATGACAGGTTGTTTATTTAGAAGGATGAGATCCTGCCCAAAATAGAGCAATGTTAGTCAACGCAAGGCTGACTCAGGTCCCGCGAGGGGCTGGAGAAACGGATACAAAAATGAAGCGCCCCAACTGTAATGTGATAATTTACGATACGCGGTCAAAACATTGGCAAACCGACATTGGTTTTTGTAAACTGACATCGCACTGACTACAGTCATCGACGCCGTCCTACTAACACAACTATATTTAATGATTAATTGAACATATTCTCCAAGACCGAATGAAAATTCGTAGCATTAATAAAAAACCGAAAGTGATGGTGTAGAATGTAGATAGTAGTGCGTTACATAAAACCTGAATTTATTACGATCGTAATAATCATATACAGTTCAAACTGAGATGTGTAAATAGGAGAGTAAGCCTTACTGAAGAGTTGAAGAGACGTAAAACTCTTGTTTATTTGCTTTTTTTCTTTCTTTCTGAAATTGAGGGATACCAAAGTAGGAGCAAGAAAGTCAAAAGGGTAATAAATAAGAAGAGAGAAAGAGAACAAAACCAAGTTGGGAGACCATTAAGAATAGGTAACAGGTAAGGTAACAAATGTATCTTCATCATGTACCATGAGAAGGACTTATTGTACAAAAAGAAAGAAATCAATAAAAAAAAAAAATCATAATAAAAGGCATCGCATCATACCGTGCATTAAACGAACAATACTAAGATGCAAATTCCAAAACTACTGATAGCCAATAAAATTCCTCGGAGCAGCAGGATATAAAGTTTCCAGTTTATCGAAGTTCACCTAATTATGAAAACTGTTATAAAAAAATGGTAATATGACACTTTAGTCATTTCCGCGGGAACGAACAATTTCATATAATCTTTTCAGGTTCAAAGTACAATCAGGCAAGCGTGCTTATAGTATCACATCTGTATTTATAAAGATATAAATATTTACAACGGTCAATAGCATATAAAATACACATAGATAGATAGATAGATAGATAAATAAATAGATAGATCGATAGATAGATAGATAACATATATATATAAATATATATATATATATATATATATATATATATATATATATATATATATATATATATATATATATGTGTGTGTGTGTGTGTGTGTGTGTATCAATATACTGCATATATACAGAGAGAGAGAGAGAGAGAGAGAGAGAGAGAGAGAGAGAGAGAGAGAGAGAGTAGACCTTCATATCTGTTATCTGCTGCCTTCCTTAAAGGAGCCAATTCCCGGAGATATTCAAGATTTGTGGGGGCGTGAAAATGTTCGAATCCACGCTCCCCGAATGGAAGTCAAACCTTACTTCTCAATCAAACCACAAACGCATTCCAGGGATCGATTTAATTTTTAATGAAAATGCAAAGAAATATGAAACAACACCCATTGTGTCGTTTTAGTCCGGAGTAGTTTTGTATCGAATTCAAATATGGGAAGTTGAACTTTTCTGATCCGAAGTCGTGTGAAGCCAATCGATGGCGTTCTGCTTATGGCCGAGGAAAACGTGACCTGAAGTCTCGTGTGAATTGGCGGGCGGGGAAAGGGGAAATTTCCGTTTTCCCTTACTTTCGAAATTCGTGTAAACTTGAGGACCTTATCACAGAAAAATTAGATCTTACAATCAGAAGAGCAATAACTTAATGAATATTCATCACGGTTGTTATTATTATTATTATTATTATTATTATTATTATTATTATTATTATTATTATTAAAAAGGAGCAGAGCTAATAGAATAACGATTATGTGATGACAAAAATCAAATATGAAATTAATAGAAAAACAAAACAAAATCAATTAAAAGGCTGTAAAAAGTTTTTTATTTGGTGAAATAACGTCAATATCTCACGGAGCTTTTACTAGTTGAACCTGACAATTTTCCCCTCATAATCTCAACCACCATTGGAAGGAAACCCACTACAGTGTGCCTTGCGAGAGGTATTGAGCGCGTTTTTGTACTAAATATTCTTTGGTGATAAAAAATTGTTTGGTTAATAAAAATCTTTCAGTACTAAAAGTGTCTTGTGCCATCGTTCCTCTCAACGAAAATTTATGGCTTCCATTCTTTTATTGTTCTTCCGTCCCCTTGCCTTCTTCCCAGCAAGCAGCCCAACTTAAACTATCATTTGCTTAATTTCCCAGTTCCTTTTTAACCATTTGCATAAATTCCCCAGTTGCGTCATCAGCAACCATCTGCCCTGTTCTCCCAGGTTTTACATGGGTGGAGAGGAGTTGTGAGCGCTCATCGCATGTCTCAAGGGAGTTATGCAACAGAGCAATGACCTGTTCCTTGCCTATGCTGCTAACTTGAGACATTTAAACTTTTAAATGAGTTTCTAGATATATAATTTCTAAAAGATTAATAGATGAAAAATCGCTATGATCACTTGTATTTGTAGTAATAATAATAGTAATAATAATAATAATAATAATAATAATAATAATATAATAATAATAATAATAATACTTTAAACTCTCATACATATACATTATATATATATATATATATATATATATATATATATATATATATATATATATATATATATATATATATATATATATATATATATATAT
Organism: Macrobrachium rosenbergii; assembly: GCF_040412425.1. NCBI lineage: Eukaryota > Metazoa > Arthropoda > Malacostraca > Decapoda > Palaemonidae > Macrobrachium > Macrobrachium rosenbergii. The sequence continues at coordinate 16,996,997 of NC_089796.1, read as the reverse complement.
ATAATCTAGTCACTTTTTACCAGTAACAGCCACAATGCCCTCTTAACTTCTCGAATTCTTCGCGCTTTTGGATACCCTTGACAAGCGTATCCAAAAAAGCGCGAAAATTCGAGAAGCTGATAGGGGCATTGTGGCTACTACAATTACACACACACACACACACACACATATACATACACACACACACACATATATATATATATATATATATACACACACACATTAAAGGACCCGCCTGATGTAACAAAAAGTAAGCTGATATAATGATCTCTAAAAGTAAACGTGGAGGACAATATTAGCAACGATATCAAAATGATAAATAAAAAGGACCAGACTGATGGACCAAAATAATAGCAGATAGGAGGCCTCCTCAATAAACTCGAAGGGTAATAATTGTAAACAAAATATAAAATGATAAACAATAATGGGCCCCCGGATGGATCAAGTAAAATATGATAGTATTATTTAAAAATAAACTAAGATGATACTACAACTTACCATCAAATTGACGTGATACAAGTGGTTTTTCGTTTTCTGTAAAAGAAAACTATTGTGCCGGCTTTGTCTGTCCGTCCGCACTTTATTCTCTTTGCACTTTTTCTGTCCGCCCTCAGATCTTAAAAACTAATGAGGCTAGAGGGCTGAAAATTGTTAAGTCGATCATCCATCTTCCAATCATCAAACATACCAAATTTCAGCCCTCTAGCCTGAGTAGTTTTTTTTTTTTTTTTTATTTAAGGTTAAAGTTAGCCATAATCGTGCTTCTGGCAACGACATAGGATAGACCACCAACGGGCCGTGGTTAAAGTTTCATGGGCCGCGGCTCGTGATACAGAGACCATCAAACGATATATCTATTTTAGGTGGCCTTGATTATACGCTGCAGCGGCTGCAAAGAAAAATCGATTGCGCCGAAGAAAGTTCGGCGCATTTTTTTCTTGTTTACATTAGGGCAGAAATTCCTCTTAACTTCCCAGTTTCCTTACACTTTTTTTTGGATACACTTACATCTATAGGCATTGAATCCTAACTAGAAATATAAAACTCTAGCCTTCAAAGGTAGGATTCGAACCCAAGTATGTTGCATTAAATTCAAGTTTATAAAGATAAACTCTAGCCTTCCCTCCTTAGGATTCCATTCCAAGCATGTTAAGTTAGTCGGGAATATATCGATAAACTCTTATCTTTCCATGTAGGATTCGAACCCCAACATCTCACTTCAAAGTAAGGAATATCAAGGTTTCCTCACTTTAACCTAACATGCATGGGTTCGAGTCTAACCTGAAAAAGTGTTTCTTCATAAATTTCCCGTTCTGCAATGTTGACAAACTGGTTCCCCATCTAAACGTCTATCAAAAATATGTATGAGGACAATCTGGAAAATATTTTAAGTGCAAATTAAGCAATAACAGGTGCTTGAGTATATTTAAAAGATTTACAGTTATTTGAGAACTTTAACTTACAAATGGCGATGAAAAGTGAACAAATACTAAAACTTTTGCAATTAATGTAAATTTTCAAGACTGGTCGTTTATAAAAAAAATTTTACATGCAATGACTGTCGTTTAAATGAATAAAAATCTTGTAACGACTGAAAATCCGAAAAAAAAATTAATGGTACCTTTGAGCTCATTTTAAGATCAACATTCCATTTTTATTTTCTGTAAAGGAAAACTATTGTGCCGGCTTTGTCTGTCCGTCGGCACTTTTTTCTGTCCGCACTTCTTCTGTCCACCCTCAGATCTTAAAAACTACTGAGGTTAGAGGACTGCAAATTCATATGTTGATCATCCACCATCCAATCATCAAACATACCAAATTGCAACCCTCTAGCCTCAGTACTTGATTATACGCTGTACAGAAAACTCGACTAAGCCGAAGAAGCTTCGGCGCATTTTTTACTTGTTTCTGCTAAGTAACATGGTATGTGTACATATCTACATTTGCCTTCATATTATTCCCTTTTTCCTTTTCTCGCTGTGTCAAAAACTTTTTTTTTTTTTAAAGTAAACTACACCAGCACCTTGGTTTCCCTAGACTTAATTTGCTGTTTCCATATTAATGGAATTCTATTTTTATCGATTTATTTTTTTTGAATTGTTTTTTATTCCCTTCGCTGTTTTTTGTAGTTTTTCTTTTCATTTTGTTTTGCCACAAATGGGCACTCATGCTCAAGGAACCTTATACTGCGAATTAATGCTATTATATGGTTTGTTCCAAGTAAATAATTGCACATTTTCAAATATAATAATAATAATAATAATAATAATAATAATAATAATAATAATAATAATAATAATAATAATAATAAAATAATGTCAAAAAGAAAAAAAGGAGGGAAACTGCAGTTGTAAAGGATCATCTAGTTGAAAAAATACGGCGTCTGGGAATGGCAGCTTCATCAGTGGCCATATAATCCTAATCTGAATACACCCTTTTTAATTCAATAAAATAAAGCCGAGAGGAAAAATGATTGCTACAAAACCCCCCGAGACGAAACAGAGTTCTTTTTTAAATAAGCATAATGCTCTTAAAAGGAACTTCCGGAAAAAAAAAAGAGAAGGAAAACAAAACCGTTCAGCCTTGGGATTCTACTCTTCCTGTGCGTAAGCAGGAAGGAGTCACGATAACTCCCCCCACCTCCCATCCACCAACCCCATCCCGACCAACCCCTTCCAACCCCCTCTGCACCACATACCGCTCCCAAGGTTAAGCTTAATATTGACGAAATAAATAACCTTACAATAAATCTTAGCAGTCTGATTCTGGCAACAGTGGTTTACAAAGAGACAAAATGGAATACATATTTCAAGTGAAATTAATAATAATCAAGGTATTTGTTCATGTTTCCTTCTGTAATCGATATGAGAATCATTGAGTATAATTTCCTATAACATAGAAGCGATAACACGTACATAAAATAAAGCACCAAAAACTTGGTAATAACTTCTTAGTGATGCATGTTGTAAATCCTGCATAATTTTAATGAAATTTAGTATAACTTTATACAGTTACTGTAAGCCGATACTGGATTACAAAAAAATTGAATAATCTTATACCTACAACATTAAAAATTTTGAAATGAGTTCCATCTTGCATGGTATAATGAGACAGCAACTAAGCATGAGAGAGAGAGAGAGAGAGAGAGAGAGAGAGAGAGAGAGAGAGAGAGAGAGAGAGACTTGATTTCCCGGCGGACGCATAGAGCGGAAAAAGATGACAGACACTTTTCGCCACTCATTTCTGTGAATGTTTGTCCGTTCATAGCGAAGCTGCAACACAGTGACGAAACGTAATAATTTTATGTGTTTATCTGATCACACAATCACTAATATTTTAGTTCTAAATTCTATCCATGACAATCACCCACTCCACAGGCAATAAACATTACTGGAAAGAAATCACCTTGGTATATAATCTTTTTAGGCGAATAAACTACTGGAATATTGAACAGTCCACTTCTTAAATTCCACGTTGAGTTGACGGTCTAAATATGGTATTAAGCAGCTAACTACCTGAATCCTGTGACATATTATTCCCTAAAGAGAAGACGAGCACTTGATTACAAATGCCATTATATGACGTAGATATTTACATAACTCTACGGAGTTGGCCCTTCACGTTTCATTGGATCTTGATTATAATTCATTTGTCCATAAGCTTACATCGAACTACCAAAAACGGTAATAATTCGCTAAGAAAACTTAAGAAAAAATTAGCTATCTGCTGCAATGTACAGATAAGAATTATAAAAAATATGTCAAAATCTATGACAATAAATTTCAAAATAAAAAAGCATTACAAGAGGAAAAAATTACTAATATCAAGCCAATGTTGAAATTTTAAATCTTTTACACCCACTTAGTCTTCAGTTTTACTTCAAATTTTTAGATTATATGGATGTTTCAAAATGGTTAAAAGGTCACTGGTACTTTCCTAAATTTCAGCTTACCTTAGCATAAAAAACTACAGGGACACGAACATACACGCACTCAATCACACAAACATACATACAGTATATGAGAGAGAGAGAGAGAGAGAGAGAGAGAGAGAGAGAGAGAGAGAGAGAGAGAGAGAGAACTGGGAAGAGAAATGAACCACAGGAATGGTAAACTTGACATACACTGCCATGGTCATAATGTCAAACTCCAATCGTGATGCCTTTCTTACAGCCCTTGGTCCAGGGGTATGAATGTGACAGAAATACAAATACAATTACTTTTACTGTAGATATGCATCACATAGAAAAGTATAATAGATGAGTATAGTATAGATGATTTTAGAAAGAATACTGACAATTAAGCAGTAACATTCATTTAAAATAATGTCCAAAACAAAATCTGATGAACGCTTTTATACTGAAAAAATACATATACGAGCACACAATTTAATACAATGATGAAAAAACTAGCATACATAACTGAAGTAGACAATGCTACCAGTCCTATTTCTGTAGTTCACTAACTGATCGATTCGGCCAGACCTGAATTTTCCTTCTTGGGCAACAAAGAAAATAATTCTCACCAACCGCCCTGTAAGATTTACTAAGATGGAAGAAGAATACTGTAAGCAGTTAAGCAGCAGAGGAAAAAATAAACAAGTAAAAAACGCACCGAAGTTTCTTCGGCGTAATCGAGTTTTCAGTACAGCGTATAGTGCTGTAAGACACACTCAGTCACGGCCCATGAAACTCAGCCGCGGCCCATGAAACTTTCAGCCACGGCCCGGTGGTGGCCTGTGTTGTTAGCACCTATAGCGGTGCCACACGCAAACTTTAACCTTAAATAAAATAAAAACTACTGCAATTTGGTATGTTTGACGTTTGGAGGGTGGATGATCAACATACCAATTTGCAGCCCTCTAGCCCCAGTAGTTTTTAAGATCTGAGGGCGGACGGACAAACAAAAAGCCATCTCGATAGTTTTCTTTTACAGAAAACTAAAAGCGAGGATTTTCTTTACGAAGAAAAGGCAACACTGATTCCACTATCACTCTACATATTGACGATTTAATCAATAACAGGCATTATTAGCCAAAAAAACAAAAAGGAATTAGTAAATTCATATAAATCTCTGCTTCTTAAAACATAGGTAGAGCGGAGTAAAGCGATCTCTTTATAAAAGAGAAGACCCAACTCATTCCTTGAACTAATTATCTGTTCAATTTGATGACAGAATGGTTGTTTTGTACGGCGCACAACATCAACCAATTACCGTTTCCGCGAACTTATAAGAACAACAGACAGCGGTTTTTCTCTGAAAACACATTTCACGGCATCAGTTCGTATCCTGGCAAAGTTACCAGCGGGAATACTGATAAGTCTCTAATTTCATTTATATTTACCAAATTTGGCAGGTATTTCCCATTTTCTCTCTCTCTCTCTCTCTCTCTCTCTCTCTCTCTCTCTCTCTCTCTCTCTCTCTCTCTCTCTCATACCTCAAACTTTTTTGAGGGCGTGGTTCAGTGTTTCACTCTGTACCACTTAAATATTGGAATTTTTGCTTGAAATTTTCACTGATTGTGAAGACCACCTCAGACATGGTTCACAGTGATTTTCATTAAAATATATTCATAACTTTTTTTTAATGAATATTTTATGTTTAAAATCCACTTTTATCAACCGACTTTGAGATGCTATTTTGTGGCTATCTGTGGTAGGACACAGCTCAAGTTTTTGGGGCTCATTTTACAGGTAAAAACAAAGACTTTAGTCCATAAATAACTATTTTACATATATAATAATGACGTAGTGAATATTTAAAAAAAAAAAATTTTCCCACGTTTTCGTGATATAAAACCATGCTGTATAAGTCTGGCGTACCACAGGAAAATATCTCTGGATCACTTTACTCTCTAAAGTGTCACCTTTAAAATGAGACATAATGCACTGAATTCTGATAAAAAATAACCAAGTTATAGCAATTTAAAGCCCAAAAACTTAAGTTTCGAGAAAACGCATGGTAAAGTTTGACAATAGTGTATCAAATTGTTCCAGTGTTGCCAAATAAACAGTGTGATCATTTGTTCATGGCCTCATTTTTAATATAATGACATTGTTGACACTGCTGCGTCAAACCACGTGTCTGGCCACTTAAATCCCCGAGGACATTTAATTAAATATCAGCGTGATTACCATATTAAATTATCGCACAAACCAAAATAACTTCGGGAGAATGTTCGTGAGATATTAGGGTGCGTTCTGAAGACTTTAACTCAATTTTGAGGGGTGGTCGATTTTCTGACCCAAAAATGCTGAACCTCGCCCTTAAGTGGTACGGAATAGGACACGGACAACTGCCTAGATCTAAATAAGCCACTACATACGAAAAGAGGCAATCATAAGTGCAATACTACTGACCAATGACCCATATGAAAATGAGTTACACTTCACAGTACATTAAGGTAAAAACGGAACACAGTAATGAAACTTTTCATTGTTTTTCAATAATGATCACTATAATACAAAAAAAAAAATAACTGTTACAATTTACATCGCTGAAGATCACAACCATACTAGCGTGCCTATTCCGCAAAACAAGTAAAAAAATGCGCCTAAGTTTTTTCGGCGCAATCGAGTTCTCTGTACAGCGTATAATCAAGGCCACCAAAAATAGATCTATCTTTCGGTGGTCTCGGTATAATGCTGTATAAAACTCCCATAAAACTCTCAGAAGGCCGTGGCGGCCTGTGTTGTTGCGTTGTCAAAAGCACGATTATGGCTAACTTTAACCTTAAATAAAAATGAAAACTACAGAGGCTAGAGGGCTGCAATTTGGTATGTTTGATGATTGGAGGGTGGATGATCAACATACCAATTTGCAGCCCTCTAGCCTCAGTAGTTTTTAAGATCTGAGGGTGGACAGAAAAGTGCGGACAGAAAAAAGTGCGGACGGACAGACAAAGCCGGCACAATAGTTTTCTTTTCAGAAAACTAAAAAAGTAATATTAAATTGCACTTATAATACATGAAGTATATTATTTTGTTTTGCATTTTCTTGTCTAATATAATCTTTCTCACAGGCAGTAAACAAATATTTGGATACTTGATGAGCTTTTGACTGATATAAACCTTACAAAATTTCTTTATTCGTTACTCTCCCATAAGAAGCCGAAGTTATAAGCATCACTTCCTGGGATGAAGTTGCTAGCCCTCATGCCTTTGTTCCCCTACTCATGAGGGACACGGAGCTTAAATATATATATATATATATATATATATATATATATATATATATATATATATATATATATATATATATATATATATATATATATATATATATATATATATATATATATATATATATATAACTTGATTTAGTCTGAGATAAAAGACGTGGTGGATGTGTTGTTTCCTATTTATCTGCATAACGTTAATCGTTATGTTAATTCCTGAATCTACATAATGTTAATCTTTAACTTGCTGTTTCTCTTCAAGGGATACTCTAATGCTTCTTCTTAATGCGCCAACAGTCCCCAAGGGCACCTTGTTTGTCTGGTCATTTAATGCCTTTATCATTCCTTGTCATCAAATTCGTTACATCAAAAATGTGTCCTTTAAACAGCTATTATAATTAACCTTCACAAAACCCTCCAAACTTTATAAAATGAACATCGTCTTTCTATGGCTATCGAATTTCTTTGTACTTGCTATACCTCATCTTCTATACCATCATCTTCTTTCCTTTATAAAGTCCTATTTTGTTTCTTTAACGTCAACTTCCTCTTTTTATGGTCATTTAATTCCGCTATCTTTCCTTGGTCATCATATTATTTCCTTACCATGAACATCCTATGATATTTGCTGCAGTTTACTTTCTGAAGTAGCATCAAATTCTTAAACCTACGTATTTTTCCAACAAGCATTATTAGCACGTTTTAACTTAGTCCCTGTATGTTTTAACCGCGTTATTCCTCAAAACTGTTATAGCATCCCTAATGGACGTACGTAACTTATATAAGTTAAAGTCCTCCTGGGCCTCTGTAGGCTCATAGGGCAGGCACTGATCTCCTGTTTCTTAGGCCGAAAGCCTGTGGGAGACAGGTCCCAATGCCTATGACACGTGGCCAGTGTGTCGCTAGACCCACTGTTTAACTCCCTAGCCTGGGGGCTGGTACCTATTCTCCTACTGAACCTCTCAGGGTTTTTCAGACCGTTAGGTTGATGGGCTGCCGGGTTTTTGGCGTGGCGCAATCCGAGCCATCAGTGAGCGGCGGGATTTGAACCCCGGCTCTCTCGACTGGTATCCGAGAATCATACCACTGGCCACTACGGCGGCAACTTAGTACATAAAAGAAAGGAAAAAATGGTACAGCTTACCATTATGTTTAATCGTTTGTTTGTCGTGAAATAAAAAGTTTTAGGCTGTTTGCTGCTTTTCTTTATGTCTGAAGAACGTGGGGAAAACACAAAGACAGTTTTAAAGAATCGTATCATAGTTAATCGGATTTAACTATAAGCAAGTTCTCGGTTCAGCTTTCATCTAATTGGCTTCTGAGGGCACCGATAAATCGATTATCTTAAGACGTCGCAAGCTTGTCCCATTCCCTCTGATTCTTTTTCTTTAACACTATCCAGCGAGTTCCCACTTCTATCACCCATAAGACAGAAGTTGGAGCATGCGTAAGACTCACTTGAGGTGAATGCTTGCGAGCATCCGGAACTCGAGAGTCAGTCATACTCTTCATTACAAAACTCCATCTTTTTCTTCCTCAGTATTCCCAAAATTCTCTTATCGTCTCGTATTCAAGAAAAGAGGATAACATCACCTTAAAGAAAGAGATCTTTGCTGATTGTTACTTCAAACTGATTACCAGAGACTATTAGCGCCTACATGGACGCTTTCGTCTGTATGATCATTATAATTATTTTATTATTCAACCGAATTAAATCTGGAGCTTGTCCGTCTCGGTTTCCCTTTCCGTAAGAACTCCAGAACTTTATTTTTCTTTGGTGTTCCAGTTTTCTCATCGTCTTGTATACAAAGGTGGCGATTGGTCACCTACGAACATCTTTGTTTATTCTAAGAAAATGATCTTAAGTAGGCAATCAGCGCCTAAAGGACGCTTTAAATTATAAAAATATTATCAAGTGGCCGAAATACATCTAAAATTCTCCTTTGTTCCTTTTAGCCACCTTAACGAGAATGATGAAACTCATTCTTGCTGAAAGAGAAACTGTAACATTATCTTACGCTGTGCAGACCTCAAGTTAAAAGAAATACGAGTGCCTCTGGTATCAATTCAATTTCCTAGACTGAAAAGTGGTCGACCTAGATCTGGAGTTTTCCCGTCTTCGTTCTCTCTTCAAAAAAAAAGGGGGGAATGATACAATATATTCTTACTGAAAGAAGAAATGAAAACTGAATATCTTCCATTTTAGAGACCGCAAGTCCAGAGAAAAATAGATATCTGCGTTCCTAACAATTATTCCCAACACTGAAAGACTTTGCAGTAATCACAAGTTTAAGCTGACCTTAGTCAGAAACATTTACTTTAGACTGAGTACAGTCTAGGCCTCAACTCACTATATAGTATTTGCAAGTATTTATGAAATATAATTCTCATGATTTCATGACACCTCAATGAGAAATAGACACAAAGCGAAAAATATCATAACAACAGTACGATGTAAATCAAGAATGTGATGAAAATGCGTCCTACTCAACAAATGACCGCAGGCCTATCCAAAACACAAAGAGAACACCATTATGATCAGGAAGTAACTTTTATTTAGACTACGCCTACGGCACTCAACCAATGATGGGACGCAGACATATTCTAAACCAAGTAACGTAAAGTGACCTACTTTCGTGAAATCTCAAACTGATATTGCATAAAAAATACATTAATGAACAGGACGCTGATTACGCTGCAACTGCTTATTTTCCGACGAATCAAGGCTGCAAGGCTTGCTACAAAAAATAAGGCTTGCCGCAAAAAATAAGGCTTGCGGCAAAAATAAGGGGCTTGCAAAAAATAAGGCTTACCACAAAAATTACAAAAAGTAAGGCTTGCCACAAAAAACGCTGCAAAATAAACGCACACATAGTCGCAACCTAATCAATATTTGCCGAATCTGCTATTTAATTCATCTGAGAATCCACTGGACCCATTACTAATTACCTCGATAATTGATTAATCAGAAAACGCTCCGGGCAGTGACCTGAAACCATCCCTCTTTAATAATCATCATTGAAATTACTCATGCATTCATAACAAAATTGATTAAAGGCCCCAAAGAATTTGGTCACCATAAAAGTTATGCGAGAGGATCAAAACCTGATAAAGCAGCAATTTGTTACTGGATAAATTGAAAATTCGCGTTGATAAATTAACGCCCTAAAGATCTGCAGAGACGCCATGATTATCACTATCATCATCAGTATTATCACTACTGCAATGATACCGTAACCTACCCATTCACACACTAACACTTACATATAAACATACACTCACACACAAACACACACCAACATACACACCAACAGCGTTCGAGTTTCCCGGTTCGTGTTAAGCCCACGGCATAAAATAAAAATGTTAACTTTTGGGTTTGGGGGAGTAATTTTTCAAGACATAAGGTAACTAGGACGTGCACCTTGCAGCTTCATTCCTCATGGTAATAATGCACGTGAATAAAAGGTCCCTTCTCTTTGAGGCAACTGTAACTGGCTAAACAGGAATAACAATATTATTATTATTATTATTATTATTATTATTATTATTATTATTATTATTATTATTATTATTATTATTATTATTAAAGAGCACTAGTAATAGTAATATGAGTAAAACTTAATCACAAAACTATTCAATTACCTTGTAACTCCAGTGAAAATTAGGAAATAAAAATAAAATATGAAAATCAACCAGTGCAAGCAACAGAAAATGAACCTTCGCAACGTCATTAATTGTGAAAGATACTGGAAAGACGAATAATGAAGATGAAAGCAGGAAGTTTGCTAAAACAAACAACAGCAGAAATGAAATGAAAAGTAAGAAATCTTCAAGAATTCTAAGCAAGTGAGAAAAATATAATATACACAAACTCAAACATAATAAGGCCTGAAGTACTGGATTTGCATAAGCTACCGACCACAAAGCATTCATTTTGCTCACAAAAAATATTAAATAAAATGCAGCGCAATTTATACACCCATACACACACACCAGGATAATACCCACACACATCAAGGGTCCACATGAAGCGGTATGGATTTCTCCTCAAAAAATTCCGAGCGTCAGCGACAATGGAAGAAAGCTTTCCAACAATTTTGAAATATCCCACTGCCGGCCGAATGCTGTAATTTATATGGTCGAGAAGTAGAGACTATGACGTCATGGTCAGGAAATGACCGGGAGAAGAAAGTTTCTAGTACTTCCCAAAAGAGAGAGAGAGAGAGAGAGAGAGAGAGAGAGAGAGAGAGAGAGAGAGAGAGAGAGAGAGAATAAATTTCCACAGAAACCAGAGAGAGAGAGAGAATAAATTCCCACAGAAACCAGAAAGACAGAGTATAAATTCTCAGAGAGAGAGAGAGAGAGAGAAAGAGATCCACACAAAACACCACTTTACTCGAGAATACACCCTCTTCAGACCACAGTCACAAGAAAACGAACCCTTGCAAGCGCCGACTCAGCAAAATCACGAACGATCCACGCAAGCAAAAAAAAAAAAAAAATTAAATCTTAAAGTTTACACAGAAAAGAGAGTGAGACAATCTTGTAAAAAAATTATTATAATTATTATTGTTGAGGGTTCACTATTATTTCGCTCCGAACCTTACAGGTTTAGACTATTTGTTTTAAAATCTAACTGCAATCTAGTATCACAACTTGTGTGGTCATCGACGCCATGACCTAAATCTACCCTCACCATGCTGGCAAGCTGAAAAGAAACCACTTTATTCGAGAATACACCCTCTCCAGACCAAAGTCTCAAGAAAACGGACCCTTGGGATAGGCAGGAAGTGCAAGCGCCCATTCAGTAAAATCACGAACAGTCCATGCAAGCAACAAAAAAAAAAAAAAAAAAAAAACACACAGACAAAATCTCAAATTTTAAGGAGAAAAGAGGGTGAGAAAATCCTGTAAAAAAATTATATCGACAAGATAAGAGAATAAGTTTGTGGAGAATGCAAAGCTAGCCCCGACGTCCACATGCCCTCAGCCTGATTCGTGACTTATCGGTGATCTTGGATTTTGCAAAGGATGCTTTGGTTGTGAGAGAGAGAGAGAGAGAGAGAGAGAGAGAGAGAGAGAGAGAGAGAGAGAGAGAGAGAGAGAGAGAAGCAGCAAACTAAGAGATAAGAATTCAAGAAGCAGTGGTAAGAGTACGAAGAAAAGGAAGTAAGATAAGACCTGTAAAAGAAAAAACGTAAGAATAATTATAAAAATATGTAGTTGATCAAATTAAGGATAACAGCTAACCATAAATTTACATTCAAAATAAAAACACGCTTTAAATTAAAAACTTGTTATTAATTCATAAGAAATGCTGTGCTTTCGAGTAAAAGATTTGAGAAAACTCATGCGTTAAAATATACCTTCCTACTTAAAATTGCTTGGAACACCTCCTAGTCTATAAAAATTCCCACAATTTACTTAGCAAAGGTCTCAACTAAGAAGTCTGGCATTTTCAAAAGGAGTTTGACTTCTTACTAAGACGGTAGTGGTTTGCAAAATGGATCTTTAACATAAAGCAGCAAGTAATCGGCAACAATATGCAGTACTAATTACTGTAATCAAAATAAAATAGTTTTTCACGTAATTTGAATTGCAAATAACATTCCATTTTTGTGAACAACAAACACCAAACTAGAAAGAGTCATTAAAAAACGAGGACTGAAAAGTATTGCGATTACAAAAATATTTTCGATTAAAAAATTAAACTTTTCAGACTAGTCAAAAGTCAGTTTCTGAGTGATGGCGAATGCCTTTACAAGGCAAGAGCAAACATGCTTCCACTATCTTAAATACTAACAGGATTACCGTGTCACATTGCTTCTCCTACCATTCCCGTTCTACCCTTCTAATCTCATCCCGGTGTCTTAATGTCTTAATGCTCCTTTAATGTATGGCACGTAGTTCTGGTCTTTCCTCATCATCGCCTCCTAATTGGTCTGTCGCGTATCCACGGTTCATTCGATTATGGACACCGGCTTCAGAGCCATTATAAAAGGGAACTTTATTTTGTTGAGGGTTCACTGCTATTTAGCCCCGAAGCTTACGGGTTTAGACTATTTGTTTTAAAATCTAAAGGCATTTGTCATCAATCAGAAAATAACTTTTGACTAGTCTGAAAATTTTAATTTTTCATTCGGAAATATTTTTTTAATCGCAATACTTTCAGTCCTCGTTTTTTAATGATCCTTCCTGGTTTGGTGTTTGTAGTTCACAACAATGGAATATCATTTGCAATTCAAATCACGTGAAAAACTATTTTATTCTGATTGCAGTAATTCAGTATTGCATACTTTTAGTATCACAACTTGTGTGGTCATCGACGCCATGACCTAAATCTACCCTCATCATGCTGGCAAACTAAAAGTGGTTTCTTTATTCGAAAATACATCCTCTTCAGATCAAAGTCTCAAGAAAACGGACCCTTGGGATAGGCAGGAAGTGCAAGCGCCCATTCAGTAAAATCACGAACAGTCCACGCAAGAAAGGAAAAAAAAACACAAACATACACAAAATCTTAAATTTTAAGAAGAAAAGAGAGTGAGAAAATCCTGTAAAAAAAATTATATCGAGAAGATAAGAGAACAAGTTTGTGGAGAATGCAAAGCTATCCCCGACATCCACATGCCCTCAGCCTGATTCGTGACTTATCGGTGATCTTGGATTTTGCAAAGGATGCTTAGTGTTTGAGAGAGAGAGAGAGAGAGAGAGAGAGAGAGAGAGAATGGTTGGTGAAGCAGCAAACTTAGAGATAAGAATTCAAGAAGCAGTGGTAAGAGTAGGAGGAAAAGGAAGTAAGATAAGACCTGTAAAAGAAAAAATGTAAGAATAAAAATATGAAAATACGTAATGGATAAACTTAAGATAACGGCTAAACATAAATTCAAATTCATAATAAGGAGATACTCAGGAACTAAAATGATGTTATTAATTCACCAAAAATTCTCTACTTTTGACTAAAATGCAAATGTAAAACACCTCACTTTGAACCGTTTGGAAAACCTAAAAATAAAAATTCTCACAATTTATTTAACTAAGGTTTCAGCTAACAAGTCTGGCATTTTCAAGAGGAGATCGACTTCTTACTATAATTATAGACGTTGGTGATTTTAAAAATGCATCTTTAACATATAACAGCAAGTAATCGGTAACAATATGCAGTACTGAATTACTGTAATCAATGTAAAGTAGTTTCCTTGCAATTTGAATTACAAATATAACATTCTATTTTTGTGAGCTACAAACACCAAACTAGGCAGGGTCATTAAAAAATGAGGACTGAGAGCACTGGGATTAAAAAATTACACCTTTCAAACTAGTCACAAGTCAATACCTGAGTGATGACGAATTCCTTTAAAATGCAAGAGCGCGCGCTTCCGCTATCTTCAATAATGGCAGAATTAGCGTGGCAGTGTTCCCCTCCTTATTTTGTTAATCTCCTTCTGCCCTTCTAATCTCATCCAGTCGTTTTAGTATTCATTAAATCTAAGGTACGGGGTTCTGTTCTTTTCCTCAGCACTGCCTCCTTATTTGGTCTGGTTCGTCTCAGGCGCCGTATCCACGGTTCATTCAATTAAGGACACCGACATCAGAGCCAGCGTAAAAAGGGACTCCATATTTTGTTGGAGGTTCACGAATATTCAGCTCCGGAGCTTACAGGCTCCAATTTTTTTTTTATCTAATTGTGTAATCTGGTATCATAACAGTGGTCATCGATACCATGACTTAAATTTCACCATCGTCATGCTGGCAAACTAAAAAGGATCAATTTTGTTCAGCTAATACCCTGAAAACATAAGCCGTTAGTTTGTACATTTACGGTATTATGCTGCCATTTGGGTTACTTCCAGATCGGCAACTAGGTTTACACACCAGATCGTATCGATTCAAACTGGGTTTCATCTGTCACTTCAGCTGAATAACTATGCCCCAGATATATGAAGTTCCCAAATGCTAAAAAAAAATCTGCATAAGTTACAAGTTTTAAGTCTCAAAAGCCTGAACAATTAAGTCTGTACAAGTTTCTAGATCTTACTAAAAAACCTCTAAAAAATCTGTAAATGCTTCAATAGTTTGCTCAAAATAATCCTGTATGAATAAAAAAATTCTGATTAAAGAAACTATACAGTTTTAACATTTATGATCTTGCTAAAAAACTAAACAAGTTTTAAGAGTTTTTCGAAATACTTCTTGTTAACAAAATCCTGTATAATTCCACGATCTCGCTCATAAAACTAGTACAAGTTCTAAGAACATGCTCAAAAAACCTGTACAAGTAGCGTCAAACAATAAAACCTGTACAAGTTTAAAGATCCTATTCAGTAAATGTGTACAAGTTTCAAAACTTGTTATAAAACCCTGTATAGGTTTCAGAGATTGCTGAAAAGAATCCCATAAAATTTTCAAAATTGTATTAAAAATACCTGTCAAAATTTCAAGAGCTCGCTAACGAAAAAATCCAATACAAGTTTCTAAATTTTATTAAAAAAAAAGTTCCATGGTCTTGATAAATACAATCTGTACACACTATCAAATCTTTCTAAAAAAAAAAAACTGCATAAGTTTCATATTCCTGATAAAACAACCTATACAATTTTCAAAAACTCGTTAAGAGAAACATGTATGCCTAAAAGTTTCAGGTTCATGAAAAAAATACTGAAAACACTTCACGAGCTTAAAAAAAACTGTACAACTTTCAATTTGTCGGTTGAAAAAACCTTTACAAGTTTCAAGATCTCAAAAAGAATAACCTGAACATGGTTCAAGCTCTTGTTCGAAAAAAAATGAGCAAGTTCAAGACCTCGTTAAGAAAACCTGTAAAGCTTCAAGTTTTAGTTCAAGAAAAAATATGCACAAAATTCAAGACAATGCTAATGCAAAAAAACTTTAGTTTTCATATCCAACAGATTTTGCATTTACCGTCTGTCGCTGTTTCATGCTGCCAACGCTGCGACTATCTTTCTAAAAACCCGGCTTTGTCAGGACAGAAAAAAAATGCGACTATCTTTCTAAAAAACCGGCTTTGTCAGGACAGAAAAAAAATGCGACTATCTTTCTAAAACACCGGCTTTGTCAGGACAGAAAAAAAATGCGACTATCTTTCTAAAAACCCGGCTTTGTCAGGACAGAAAAAATGCGACTATCTTTCTAAAAACCCGGCTTTGTCAGGACCAGAAAAAAAAAAATGCGACTATCTTTCTAAAAACCCGGCTTTGTCAGGACAGAAAAAAAATGCGACTATCTAAAAACCCGGCTTTGTCAGGACAGAAAAAAATGCGACTATCTTTCTAAACACCCGGCTTTGTCAGGACAGAAAAAAAAACAAGTAAAAAACAGGTTAGATCTATCTTTCGGTGATCTCGGTATAATGCTGTATGAGCCGGGGCCTATGAAACTTTAACCACTGCCCGGTGGTGACCTATCCTATCTCGTTGCCAGAAGCACGGTTATGGCTGACTTTAACCTTAGATAGAATAAAAACTACTGAGGCTGGAGGGCTGTAATTTAGTACGTTTGATGATTGGTGGGTGGAGGATCAACAAACAAATTTGCAGCCCTCTAGCCTCAGTTGTTTTTAAGATCTGTGAGCAGTCAGCAAAAAGTACGGACCACAGAAAAAAGCCGGCACAATAGTTTTCTTTCACAGAAAACTAAAAATTATATAAATTTATCGACGACCATGACGGCTGAGGACGTCGGGGCTTCTTAAATTGACAAGATTTTTCGACTGCCCAATTTTATTAAACCTACAGCATGCTTGGTCTATTTCCGCTCCTCTTAGATCTCGAGTCATTTCGTAAGTCTGTTGAGACGCTAATGGGCGACGAAGTCATTACGACAGAGATGGGTCCCGCTCAACATGAGGCTAAATACAGAAGAGGTTTTTTTTTATAATCTTTTCACATAATATATGACCTGAAAATCATGCTGAATTGGCTTTTAAACCTCTCTCTCGTCATCATCATCATCTTGAGATCTTCAAGCACTCCTGAATAGGTATTAGATCAAAAGGTGATTCAATCTCAGATATTGATTAGTCTTGCTTCTTGATGTAGGCCAGTGGAATCTTACTCACTCATGTTCATGAGCCATATACTGTATATCAGGTAAGTATCAATATATGAATTTATGGGTCTATACTATATTTATAAGAATACACTATATTTATAAGAATACACATGCAACACGCACTTACACACGCACATAATAATATATAATATATATATATACATATATATATATATATATATATATATATATATATATATATATATATATATATATATAAAATATATATATATATATATATATATATATATATATATATATATATATATATATATATATATATATATATATATTGTATACATACTGTGCATGTAAAATGTCAATCATTTCACGTGAAAGTGAGGACTTATTATATACTTCATCCACAAATTACAAGATATATATATATATATATATATATATATATATATATATATATATATATATATATTGTATATTACACATACATGTAAAATATCCTGACGTTGTTCTGATCTACCACACATGCGTACAGGATATTACTAATCACTTTCCAATAACTCTTCAACGAATATATTTATAGAAATTATTTCATCCTTCCACACTTCAATAACTTCGAGTGAAGATTGATTGGGGTAAAACTGAGTCCTGAAGTAACAAAGCTTATACACCAGAGTAAAATTTATTATTATTTTCTATATTTGACCTCAAATAACCTTCAAGGGCTTTTTAAATGCAATTTAGCCCGGCGCCTAAGACGAGTAAACGCCAACGGCCCACTGAACATTCCATAGATAATACTTTGCATAAGACAGAGGCATAAGTTCCTTTTCAAAGATTTAGCATCAGGAAACACAGTGACCACGAAGTAAACACAATATAACGACAAGGTAACCATATTTATACTTTTAAGCAGAGCAATGCTATGACTATGCCAAACTGAATTTAGCTCTAAAAGTAGTAACAAGGAATACTGAAAGACACTTACTGGTTTCATGTGTGAATATTCTACTACATCTGTACTGTAACGATACAGGATAAACGAGTCAAATTCTCTACAGCCAAATGACATTATGACAACAGAAATTTTTCCATTTTCCTACAAACACAAATCGCGCTCTGACTAGTCTAAGATATTTTCTTACTCCTCTGGACACGAGTTGCATCATTTATGCATGAATCACAGACCAATCCCACAAAAATTAAATGTTTTCATTTCCTACCTGAGCAACGTGAAATGACAAGGCGTGCATCTCTAAAAAGAGCCTGCATTATCGGATATGCAAATATTTTTCTTTTGGGTGGATACAAGTAACGAGGTAGTGTGTATGTATGTATGTATATACTGTATATATATACATATATATTTATATATATACATACACACACACACACACACACATATATATATATATATATATATATATATATATATATATATATATATATATATATATATATATATATATATATATATATAATGATTCTACTGAGTGATTTCTTTTGTAGGTTTATCTCACTGGTAAGAATATTTTATAAGAAGCCTATTCTTATGTTGGGTTGCAATTTTCACTTTAAGCAAATATTGTTAGTAGGACGTTAGTTTATTATATTATCAGTCAATCAATCAATCAATCAGATAATGAGAAAAGGCATAGGGGATCATGTAGATTGCCAATCTTGTTCGGCCCGATTGGTTGATTTAATTGTTCAATCCGGCGTCGCAACGATTTTGTTCACCTGCGCTGAAATACATTTGGATCTTTCCTAAATAGTGACCCCCAAGGGTTTTAACCCGGTATGTATCCACCTTTGCGGCGTGTTTAGTACAAGCCCGTTGGGGATTACCGTAAAAACAAACAAAAGACTCTAAATATCGTAAAGAAATATTAGTCCAAGATAACGACCCCCGAAAACCCTTAGCGAATGGGCGATTAAATCTAACTGATCCCAGTTAAATTTCATTGATTCCCTTGAATACCATTTATTATTATTATTATTATTATTATTATTATTATTATTATTATTATTATTATACATTTTATGATACAAGTTTTACATGTAAAAGTAAGAAGCAACAGAAGATTATATATACAGTATATATATTTATATATATATATATACAGTATATATATATATATATATATATAACAAATACGGAATAAATATACATTATATAAGTGACAGCATGTAAGTAATGGCAATAGTTATTAAACCAAAAAAAGATGAAAAAGTAAACGTCATAGTAATAAATACAGAAAGAAAGGACGCTTTGGTGTACCGCGAATCAGAATTAAATCAAACACAGTGAAAAGCCATGGTACAGAGGCAACGGTACAGCCCATTCTTCAAGAACACTGCTTGAACAACCTTCTCCCGGCGTCATGTAGGTTAAGGCGGCACCTGAGCTTATTATTTCAACAACATAAACAGGGGATGATAATTTAAGCAGAAAGGTCTCCCTTTCGCTTCTTATCCACAATCTGATGTGTAAAAAGTCGCCCATGCTTACCTAAACCGCCAAGATTGATAGATAGATGGATAGATAGATACAAAGACAGACAAGTAGACACAGATAGATAGATGGATGGATAGATAGCCAAATAAGTACAGATAGATAGATAGACAAGTAGATATAGATGGATAGGTAGATAGCTAGACAAGTAGATACAGATAGACAAATGGATAGATAGATGGATAGATAGACAGACAAGTAAATGCAGATAGACAGATAATAGATGAATGGATAGACAGGCAGACAAGTAGATATAGATAGACAGATGGATAGATAGATAGACAACTAAATACAGGTAGACAAATGGATAGATACATGGATATATAGCCAGACAAGCAGATATAGATAGATAGATGGATAGATGGATAAGCAAGTAAATACAGATAGACAGATGATTAGATACATGGATAGATAGACAGACAAGTAGATACAGATAGATAGATTGATAGACAGATATGACAGAAATTACCTGATAATCACAAGGTCGCCCATGTCTATCTACAACACCAAGATCGATAAATAGATTCAAATGCACTAAGTATATATATATATATATATATATATATATATATATATATATATATATATATATATATATATATGTATGTATATGTATATGTATATGTATATGTATATATATATATATATATATATATATATATATATATATATATATATATATATATATATATATATATATATATGTATATACTGTATATACTACAAATGTCGCTCAATATCAAATTCACGCCGTACCAGTCCCTTTATCACTTATAAATTCCCCTTCAGTGATAATTCGCCATCGGGGATATTCCCGAGGTAGCGTGAATTTGATATTGAGCGACATTTGTAGCTTCATGATTGTATATAAATCACGGTGTGATAAAAATTTCATATATATATATATATATATATATATATATATATATATATATATATATAGAGAGAGAGAGAGAGAGAGAGAGAGAGAGAGAGAGAGAGAGAGAGAGAGTTAAAACTGTACTCTAACAGCACAGCAATAAACAGAAATCTCTTCATTATTATCCCTACAGTCTCACCCCTGGAAATCCTATCACAAAATCAAATATATGCACATATAACTAGAATAACAGAGATGGAGGGTCATCATGTATAGATAAACTGCCAATATATATGAAACATGAGTGAGAGAGAGAGAGAGAGAGAGAGAGAGAGAGAGAGAGAGAGATCCACGTGGCGCTGCGATACTACAATATCGACAGGGTCAAGACACTCATTCTCTTAGAGTTAATAGCTATTCACTAATCTCAGCAGTCGGGATTATCACTTTTGTTTGTGCGTATGGACGCAGAAAGGAGAATCTTTCGTCAGGGGTGAGTCACATGACTAAGAATATCTATTGTTCGTTCTTTTTATACTTGCTAGTACTTACACGCTGGATTAGACAAGAAAGGTTATTTGTCAATGCTGTATGTAACGGTGGCGACTCTCTCTCTCTCTCTCTCTCTCTCTCTCTCTCTCTCTCTCTCTCTCACTGATTTATTCTAATGTTCACATTGTAATGGCTATCAGTTCATATGAAGAGCAGAAGCTCTCTCTCTCTCTCTCTCTCTCTCTCTCTCTCTCTCTCTCTCTCTCTCTCTCTCTCTCTCTCTCATTGATTTTTTTATCTAATATTGACACTGTAATGGCCATAAGCCAATATAGAGTTAACTCTCTCTCTCTCTCTCTCTCTCTCTCTCTCTGATTTTTTCTAATATTCACACTGTAATGGCTATTAGTCAATATTTTGTAATATTCACACTAAGGATGTCAGTAGACAATTTATGCTCTTTACAATGTAAAAAAATTTATCTGTTTTATGTAATTTTTTTTTTTTCTGGTGTTGAACTTCCTTGTTCCGTACTTGATGACGTAATAGCTCTCAGTGTAGACCTATTATATGAGAGAGAGAGAGAGAGAGAGAGAGAGAGAGAGAGAGAGAGAGAGAGAGAGAGAGAGAAGTACTTACTGAAAGATTTCACTTTAGTGGGATGAGGAGGCATCGTAGAGACCCTTCGGCTTTTTAAAAGGATGGTGTAATACAGTTTAGCAGAATACTGAACGTTCACGTCTTTATTCTCTCTCTCTCTCTCTCTCTCTCTCTCTCTCTCTCTCTCTCTCTCTCTCTCTCTCTGAAAATACATAACTTTTATGTTGATAGGACCTCACTTCCACCTCTTTATTACTAAGAACGGCCCCATGAAAGGGCTCTAAGGAACGTCTTGGTCTAAAGGTAGCTACATAATTAAACCTGATTTAAGAGAAGATGGTAAGGCATTAAAGCACACATTACCTTATAACAAAATGCACAAGAACACTAATATTTCAACAAATAACAAAGTGAACCTTGTTTAAAAAATTACAATTAACAATTATTCAACTTTCATGGGGAATGGTAATTATGGCCGTGATATACTGCAAACGGCTAAAAAAAACGATAATAGCTACACAACGGTAGCCTATAAACTGCAAACTACTGCCAAGATCATAACTCTACCTTAGTGTTCTGGAACAGTTTTTAGTATCTATAATACTGATAATTACCCCTTGAATATTGCACTCCATTTTGTATACGGCATTTCATAGCTTTGCCCCTTTTTCTTCCTTATAAATCCTGAGTAACAGATGACACCATATCGTCCTTTATTTTTCTCTATGTAAATGTTTATCAACTTCATTCAAGTCACTCATTTGCTTCCTGAATGAAGCTTAAGTCCTCTTGATTATTATTATTATTAAAGAAGTTTAACCAGACCACTGAGCTGACTTTCAGCTCTCATAGGGCTGGCCCGAAGGATTAGATTAAAATAGGTCCTCTTGAGTAAGGTTCAGTAATATAATGTATGAAAAAAATAATTAAATGAGATATTATTATTATCGTGCTAAAGAGGAGACTACACAAAGAACACATAAATGGAAACAGAGGTACGTTCACTTGAACGAGTTCTAGGATTCCAGTTACTATCCTTGGCTGCCGATAAGCAACGAAATATGTTTCCAGGTTTCATTTTCACTTCATTTTCTTAAAAAAAAAAAAAAAAAAAAAAAAAAAAAGTTAAAAACTATGACAGAAAGAAGAAAGATACTGCATGTCTGAAGAAGCCCTAGTAAAGAAGTGATACTGGACTTTAATTAAATAAATTGGTACATCTGTGGACTGCGGTCGCAAAGCCAAACTTCAAATTTCACAGTAGAATATCTTCACCCTCAAGACAATGACAAACATAACGAGAGAGAGAGAGAGAGAGAGAGAGAGAGAGAGAGAGAGAGAGAGAGAGAGAGGAGGTGCCTAAGAATTAGAAGCAAAATAGAAACTACCTTGCCTGAAAGACGTTTGACGTTTTGCAAGAAAGTTATATATTTGAAATCTTCTTCATCCCTGATTACTCCTAATGTTACTGTTAATAAGGAATGTCGATTGGTGAAGTAACACTTGGTTCAGAAGAGCGACTTTTCTGCCGATTAAAAGAACTACACTCAATTAGGAACTTCGACCTAACTCTTCTTAATTGAACTTCGGAAGCCATTTCAGGGTCACAGAAAGAGCGTCAGACGGTCTCAGACCGGCTCTGTTCAGCATAAAGGGGTAGAAGGTTGATAAATTCAATTTACTCAGATAGAACAAACCCAAACAGTCGGATAAATGAGAAAGGAGTGAGGTGTTATAAGTACTTCCAAAGGGGGAAAAAGCAGGGTAATTATATTTTCCATATCGATGAGGGCGACTGAAAGAGCTATGAGTTTAGAAGTGCGGAAAGAAAATAATGTAAATTAAATCAAAAGGAATATGGGTAGGGCAAACCCACTTTCTATTTTGGTTTATTAAGTCCCCTTCGAATAAGGCATGATTTTTCTTGAATGAGTGATACGAAAACCTGTCGTTACATCACTGACAAAAATGCGCGGTGGAACATGATGTAAAACCGTGCACTGCTCTAAAAATGGACATAAAACACACAAACTTACCTTATATTCTCGGGAACAGTCTCAGTCATTTTCAAAGAGTTGTCATTCATTGAGTATTTTGTGCACAGCTGAATGAGAGTTCTTTCTTCCACAAGAACCTGCAAAAGTAATAAATTTAAATTAGCTCGAGGAATAAGATATAGTTATGACTACCGCAGTAACATTATACATACATATGTATACACTATCAGATTCAGTAACTGTTTCGAAATACAGTCAAACTTTCGAATTATTTCCCGGCTTCACATAATTCCCCACCTTTCAAAAGGGGGTCTGTCGCTTCCCTGTACGTTAAAACCCTTCTGCATTACTATTATTATCGTTGTTGTTGTTGCCCCAGAAATGTTTACAATAACGTGAATACTAAATGGAGAAGTGATACCCACAATTAAGTAATTACAATTTTATATGGAAAAGTCATGGTTTAAAAAGTAATAATGATAACTAATAATAAATCTCCCTGTAGCCTTATGGCTTCTTCAACCTTACGAAATAATAACCAATCAAGAATGTCTCTTGCATAAACCGATAGTGACTGGCTCTGGGACTGTCAGAATAACAATGTCTTTGTTCTAAATCTTTAGCATCCATTCCGGACAATAAACGATCCAGGCCTCTCCAAGAAAATCATTCGTGCAGTTGACAGCCCTCTCTATCTGTCTATCTGTCAGTTTGTCAGTGCTCTGGCATCGAAGACCTTTTGTTGCTGCAACGCCAATACATAACAAAATCGAATCAATTCGAGACAATCTTGTATTTACATTTCAGTCAAGGATTAAAGCTTTTCAATTTTCGTTCCTTTACCTTCATGACCGGATAAAGACCGGATAAAAAGGGAAAGTTTAGCTTACGGTTAACAACCTTTTAATGCACACACACACATTATAAATAAATAAATATATATATATATATATATATATATATATATATATATATATATATATATATATATATATATATATATATATATATATATATATATATATATATATCGTTGGTTCCTTTATTGCTGCTATCAATTCACATGCAGTTTTAGTTTTACAATTCCAGTCCGTTAAGATAAATTTATATCCGAACTCCATTCGTAGGGTTCCCTTCCTTTTTGACCAATTATTACTTTTCTTGCTTTATTCACTGTCTTTATTCCTGTTCTTTCATTACTTCACTTTATTATTGCCTTTTTCTAGCATTAATCGATCTTTATTTGTGTTCTTTTCATCGCTGTTTTCCAACAGAAAATTAGTTCCATAATCTCGAGACATGAAAAATTTCGGGAAAAGTTTTTGGCAGCATAAGCAGCATGATGGCTTACTCCCATTTGTAAGAAATGCCGTTGGAACTTTCTCTCTACGTGAAACAACCCTAGAGAATTGATTAAAAAGTCTGTCTCTCTCTCCCTCTCTCTCTCTATCTCTATAGATATACGTTTTTTCTGTGCCTTGTATTAATTCCTGTAATTTTTTTCTTTCTTTCTTTCTTTCCTTCACTCTTTTATTGGCCTCGTATTCTCTTTTATCAGATCTCTCTAGCCAGCGTAAGCATGGTGTATTTATCACATTTCTCTCTCTCTCTCTCTCTCTCTCTCTCTCTCTCTCTCTCTCTCTCTCTCTCTCTCTTTTTTTTTGTCTTCTTGTTTGGTGATGGATAAAAAGTCTCATGGATTGCCGAAGATTATTAGAGGATTATGACTACAACTTTTAAAGCCTTTGGGTCAGAAAACTGTGAAACGTTACGTCACCTGAACAGTAGTGGATATTATTGTTGTTGTTATCATTATTATAATAAAATTACAATTCTTAACCTTTTAAATCATTTATGTTCTATGCTTTTACATATGTAATTTGACAAAAATTACGTAAAAAAAGTAATAATAATAATAATAATAATAATAATAATAATAATAATAATAATAATAATAATAAGAAAATCCGAGTGGATCTGATCTTCTTTGTCCTCCCCGGGTAACAATGGGGGAGACATGACACAGCCACCCCTACCCCTGCAAACCGGTTTGTCCGTACCGGGTGGGGGCGGGGTAGGTAGGGGAACGGGAGGGTAGGGAAGACACCCACACTCCTCTTGCAAACCTGTTTTTCAGCCCTGGGTGGGGGCGGGGTAGGTAAGGGATCGGCAGGGTAGGGGAGACTGCAGCCCCGGGTTCCAGCGCGCCAACAAGCTCGTAATGATAATAATAAATAATAGAAAAATTTACCGCATGACAATATATTTACAAAATTAATTTAACATCGCTAAAAACCTTCGAGAGTTTTTAATTCTTACTTCCAACTGGTAGCAACATTTATTACACCACATACCTCTCGATCAGTGAAGTTTATTACACCACATACCTCTCAATCAGTGAAGTTTATTACACCATATACCTCTCGATCAGTGAAGAAAGTCAACATTCGGTCTGATCGCCATCCGAATGGGTGACCCCACCAGTGAATCCCAGACACTGTTTGGTACATACACCATTACTGAATATTTCTAAAGGCACTGGGAGTTTGATACTATTGGCAGTAGGTTAAAGTAATGACCGTGAAGACTTTTCTAGCATGGAAACGACTCAGCAGTCAGAGGTGGATGTTTGTCAAAGATGAAAAAATAAAATGAAATAGAAACAAAGAATTGTGGAAAATCTTACATTCTCATTAACAGTAAAGAGGAGAGGTAATGCTGCCTTGCGGCGCCACGACCCATTACTTGGCGTAATCTTAATTGCTTCATTTTCATGTGAACAATCTTTTGTTCATATTTTTTGGTGATCTTTTTTTCTTTCTTTTTTTTGGTTATTCTCGTCTGTTCTATCTAATCATTTTTTCTCTTTCGTATGTCAACGTTGTTTTTCCTCAAACTTACTTGGAATCTAGAAGTCTTTTTGTCTTGTTTCTTATTAATGTACCCATATCAGTAACGACAATAATAATAATAATAATAATAATAATAATAATAATAATAATAATAATAATAATAATAATAATAATAATAATAATAATAATAATAATAATGCATTTAGTCCATTGGATCCTAAGGAATACTGAAATATTTTTTGTTCCTTCAGCAATGAACTTGACCGGGGTGACGACTTTCCTACAATTAAGTAATTCACTTCAAAGTTCAATTTCAGAGGTTCAGTAGTCATATCTTTGCTTCCCTTAATATGATCCCGAAATATTTTCTCACCTCTGCTTTTCCACACTTGCCGTGGAATGATTCTACCTTCAAATCTGAGACATTTCATCTACACGTAAGGCATTCCACCTACATCTGAGGTATTCATCCTATACACATCTACGATATTCCATCTACACAAATGAGGTATTCCATTGACACGTCTGAGGCATTCCGCCTACACATCTGAGGCACTGCACCTACAAATATGAGCATTCCACCTACATGTTTGATGCATATTTACATACCTGTGGCATTACTTCTACACATCTGACGCATTCCATCAACACATTTGAAGATTCCACTACACGTCTGAGGCATTCCACCTTCACATATAGGGATTCTCACCAACACATCTGAACCATTCTTCCAACACATATGAGGCATTCCACCTACGATATTGAGGCACTCTGCCTCAACATATGAAGCATTCCACTTACCTAAGAGATATTCCACCTACACATTTAAGGCATGCCACATAAACATCTGAGGCTTTCCACTTACACGTTTGAGGTAACATGCATACACATCAGATGCATTCCTCCTGTACTTCAGGAATTCCACGTACATGTTTCAGGTACTTTGCCCATATATCAGTGGCATTCTACATAAACATCTGATGCACTGTAATAGCTATTTGAGGCATTCCATTACACAAGAACCAGTCTATGTACACATTTGAGGCAGCCCAACCTCACATCTAAGGCATTTCAATACTCATCTGAGGCAATCTATCCATACGCAAAGCATTCCACCTACAGGTTTGGAGCATTCACTCTACAAATCCGGGGCACTCCACTTATACATCTGAGTCATCCCTCCTGCATGTCTGAGCAATTCCACTTAGACATCTGAGTTACTCCCCATACACAACTGAGGCATTTCTCCTAAATGTCTCAGGTATTCCATCCAAATTCCTGAAGCATTCCACCCACACACCTGAGGTATACTGTGTCACAAGAGCTTACATGCTTGTTTTGGGTACCGAGTCCAGAATTATAAGCTGGGCTTTGTTTAGGGTTTTTTTCTGAATCTTGAGCAAACCTTACTAGTCAGGTAGAAGAATAAACTGTATCACAGTTTTCAAGGAAAGCCGTCTGAGTAAGAATTTTCAAGTATGACTTACAAAGTATGACTTGCAGGAAGCATTTCCGAATCTGCTTTCGTTCTAATGTAGGCTTCATATTAACACTTGATCAGTGATTAATATATACTTATTTTATCCGAAGTAAATCGTGGACTTAGTTTAACGATTGTTTAACGATTGATGTAAAAACAACTACCCGGCCCGAAAACCATTAACCTTTCCTTCAACCGCATACTCAACAATTAAATGTATTAAGAATTTGAGTAAGAATTTCTTAGTATGCCTTACAAAGTATGACCTACATAAAGCATTCTTGATATTCATATCCGCACTAATGAAAGCTTTAAATAAACACTTCATTAATGACTAATTGATACTTAGCTTACGTAAAGTAAACCGCGAACTCAGATAACTGGCTGATGTGAAAACTTTCCTGGGCGGTCTATTTCGTTTTCGAATTTGAAAGACAGACCTTAATGCGCCCTGCGGCAGAAAACTTGGGTAATCAAACATTCGATGAAGTTTTCGCAAACAGAGGATTTCCTTTCATACGACGGGCAATCTCAAACGGGTAAACATCGTACATCTTCTTATCGTGTGAAGAATTCTCTAGACAAGAAGGATTTTTCTCTTGATAACAACTGCCAGCCACGTGCGCAATGATGGCCTCGGAAAGAGTAAATATTTTCTGTTCATTTTCAAATCCCACAATTTCAACTCTATTGTATATTTACATTATGTGAGTGCGTTTGTTCGCAGAATATGTTGGTGTCATTGTAAGAATGATCAATTGTAAAATTATATATATATATATATATATATATATATATATATATATATATATATATATATATATATATATATATATATATTTTTTTTTTTTTTTTTTTTTTTTTTGCTCAACGCAGTGTTTTGAAACCAGGTCTTTCTTACGAAATAATAACCCGTGCAGAGAGGAGATGGATGAGAAATAAGACCACTGGCTCCCTAAATTCTGCGTCAAAGGAATCTTATTCTTTCACAGATAAATAATTCTTACATCTAACTTCATTCCAACAGCTTTGTATAATTGAACTATTGTACCTCATGCACCAGTGGCAGACACTGCCTTGAGTTAATAGGCGTCATTTTTATATGAAACAGTTCAGAAATTTAATACTTAAAGAAAAACTTACACTACACGATTATCAGCACTTGAGGCTTTCATCTTTCATGTTCTGAGATTCGAAACCAAACATGGTTATTCGACTGTAGCATTCAGTAAGATACTGCATGTGTACCCTTTAGTTCACTGGATCCCCAAACCCACTGACAAACTAATCAAGTCAAAAACACGAGATCAACTCATACAATGTGTACATACATGAAAAATTTCCTTTTCATGATATTTTGATATTTGGTATGAAAATATAATCCCATTCTATGTAACTGAATAGCAATAACAAAAGAGTCAAACAAGAGCAAGTAGTCTGAAAAACGATCCTAGCATGAAGTGAAGTTAGTGAAAAGGACCAGCTCGCCACAAATGATTTCATCTAGTAGCCAAAAGATGTTTCTTTACTCTTATGTATGTGGTAAAGCAGCGTCCAATGATCACAGATATATGCAACAGCAGTTTCAGGACCGTTCTCAGCTATCTAGTAGCGATGTATAAAATTATTTGAAACAAACTTGGAATTAATTTTCTCTCTCTCTCTCTCTCTCTCTCTCTCTCTCTCTCTCTCTTCCTCCTTGCTATTTTCGTCTTCTACAACCTCCCCTCTCTTAATCTAAGTCAATCTCTTCTCCATCTTTCCCATTCTCGCCAAGTGCATGACACGCAGAATTTCGGAGCAGCGTCCTTTTGAATTAACAAGAGCGACGTCAAAATTCGATAAGAAGACCAAGAGGAAGGGATAAGAAGATTCAAGAGGAAAGGGGAGAAGTGGACCATCCAGATTTGCACAAGCAAAATAACCAGGACGCGCGCGTCCAAGGTGTGGTTCATATCGGTGACCCAAATCGAAAGTCAGACGTCAAAAGATTCTCTTTCTTGACCATGGCTTCGAGAAGCTGAAGCAATACGCCCGATATCTATATATATCTTTTTAACACACACACACGCATATATATATATGTATATATATAAATACATACACATATATACAAAGGGTACAGTATGATGGTTGCTAGTATACAATAAGGACAATAGCAAATATTCGATCCTACCCAACTTATGAACAGTAATGATTAATGTAGTTTCTAATTATACTGTGCATACATACATAAAGAAATATATTATATATATATACATATATATACACACACGTGTGTATACATACAGATAGTTATAGTGTGCATCCAGTAGAAGAGGTGGCCAATGGAAGGTCATAGTTCACCAATTCCAAACGAAAAAATTTGGAAGAGGTTGCTAGCCCACCATCCTTTTCCAACTTGGTCATGACCCACCGAATTCGTTTAACTACCAAATGCATAATTCACTGCGCTGGTCATAAGAGCATCAGGAACCAGGTATACACATACAAATTACCTTATATTTTTTCCGAGCCTCTCTCTCTCTCTCTCTCTCTCTCTCTCTCTCTCTCTCTCTCTCTCTCTCCGCAAGTGACCTGAGTCTCCAAAGAGGAATGTGATCCATCATCTCCGACAAAAACCTGACTCCATGCAAATATCCTTTAATTCTCATCTGCAATATCAGTGCTCTCTCTCTCTCTCTCTCTCTCTCTCTCTCTCTATTCCACAGTGTCTTGATTTATCAGAATGATTTCTTTCTTCTTTTTCTTGTATCTTACGATGATGAATTTCCTGTATGACAGGTCCGTTATACAGCAGGAACTCCTGTACATGTATATTGCATCACAATTCAATTTTAGCTGTCACTATCATGAAGAAAATGTTTCTTGTTTCATCGAGTAAGTCATCCTTTTTGGTTATCGTCTTTCAAAAGGGCTCCCTGTATCGGACACAACTACCCGTCGGTAGACTGACTGATTGATTTCATATAAAAGACCGTCGCAAGAATAAAAATAGTCAATACCAAAGTTATTTCCTCTTGTGGAACTGAACGAAATATTACAAATTCGCCTGAAAACACGTGTGTTTTAATGGTACACAAAAAATCATTCTTGCTTACAAATCTCCTACTTGCTAAAATTGACAAAAACATACATAATGCTGATGATCAGATGAAAGATCTTCTGCTCTGACTAATAACAAACCTCTCTCTCGTATTCATGGGTGTATGAGTAGTGAATGATTACAGCAATGTCTCCCAAGTCACGGCAGCAATTCAGAATCTTTACGTATTTAAAAAAAAAAAAAAAAAAAAAAACGGTGAAAAAAAGCCAGTCTTCAATCTCTTTCAGAAGACATTCCTCAGTGTCCCGTCGTTAACAGAAATAAGGTTAATGACACACTAAGCATAAAATCCGCATCGCGTGATACTGAACAGATAAAGGACATTAAGTCAAGTCCCTTGACCAGTATTAAAGGTGATATAATTAATACTTTCCCTTACATTTTATACGGCATTACTTTAGTAATATAACCTTCAATTACAGCATTTTTTTAACAATGAGCTTGACTGCGCGTGCTAGGCAGCGCTGGAACCCGGAGCTGCCCGTCATGTCTCCCTACCCTCCCGATCCCCTACCTACCCCGCCCCACCCGGGGCGGACACACAGGTTTGCAGGAGGAAGGGTAGATATGTCATGTCTCCCCTATCTGGCTAGCACGCTGTTGGCCCAGCGTTCGACTCTCCGACCGGCCAATGAAGAATTAAAGGAATTTATTTCTGGTGATAGAAATTCATTTCTCGTCATAATGCGGTTCGGATTCCACAATAAGCTGTAGGTCCTGTTGTTACGTAACCAGTTGGTTCTTAGCCACGTAAAATAAATGTAATCCTTCGGGCCAGCCCTAGGAGAGCTGTTAATAAGCTCAGTGGTCTGGTTAAACTAAGATATATTTAACTTTTTCTCCCCTATCCTCCCGATCCCCTACCTAACCCACCCGCACCCAGAGCGGACAAACAGGTTTGCAGGAGGAGGGTGGTTGAGTCATGTCTCCCCTACCCTCTCGATCCCCTACCTATCCCGCCTCCACCCAGGGCAGACAAACTGGTTTGCAGGAGGAAGGTGGATGAGTCATGTCTCCCCTACCCTCCCGATCCCCTACCTACCCCGGACAAACAGGTTTGCAGGAGGAGGGTGAATGAGTCATGTCTCCCTACCCACCCGATCCCCTACCTACCCCGCCTCCACCCAGGGAGGACAAACAGGTTTGCTGGAGGAGGGTGGATGAGTCATATCTCCCCTACCCTCCCGATCCCCTACCTACCCCACCCCTACCCGGGGCGGACAAACAAGAAAGATCCACTCGGACTTTTTATTATTATAGATAGATAGATAGATAGACAGATAGATATTGTAGACTGTCCTCTTTGTTTCACCTGCTACCATGCTGAAATTGTAAGGACTGGGTATTGAGTGACATACTGGCTGGGTGTTGACTGGTTTATTGGTGGTTCCTTACTGAGATAAATGTACAGAATCTTCGAAGATGTTATTGACGCGTGCGAGCGGTAAGGTAGCGTCTACACACAAACAGGTAAAAACAGAGGTATAGGCTCGAGCATCTGTGTTTGTCGGTAGACAAACAGATGGCGATATCAAGAGACATACTTAACATTCAGTGATGAAATATATATCAATGGAAAAGCCAGGAAATTCTACACATGGCCAATTGCATGAGATTCGAGACAGATTAATGAATACAATGCAGTAGCATAATATATGTGAAATGGAGAGACGTTTGGCGTCTTCCCAAACAGAAACACACATACAGTTTGATACAGAAGATTCGTTGGAACATTATGAGTACATGATTAGAATGTTTGCATGGCAATGCAAGTAGTGGTGATTGTACATACATCAAGACAACAATGCTTAGGGAGAAACAGACGAAATGTTGTATGGTTGAAATCGCGTTCTGCCAGAGAAAGAAAACGAGACGCTTGCTTTGTCCTGTCCACTCCGATGGATGATGATTGACGAACACACGAACACACACGTGTTTGGAAGAGACAGCGTCGGGCTCTTACAAAATATCTAAATCAGGATATTTTAAAAGGAAATTCTTGCTGTCGTTCAAGTTACTGTTCACGTAAGACAATTTTATCGGTAAATTTGCTGCCCTTTTTTGCCTTAGTTTTTTTCTTAATCTTTCTGTGATAATTAAACGCTTGACTTCAAATACCCAAGCAGTTATCTGCCCGGGGTGATTCAACCCGCATAACGATTAAATTGATATCCTGTCTGTGGTCGTCACAACGCTGCGAAGCAATTGATATCATGCCTTCAAAGGAACATACAAACTCATAAATAATTACAATGGGTAAACTGAGAAACGTTCTCTCATGATATCAAATGGGTATGCATTCCACCTCAAGGCAGATAGAGTAACAGCATGCCCAAGGATGAAGGGCCGTATTGCAATAGTAAAGCAGAACGATTCGAGAAAGATGATAATTATTATTGTGAATATAAAAAGTACTGAAAAACAAACTTTCTGGCGATATTCTCATTCTAAATTCACCTCAGTGGACAAAGCGTTGGACTCGATTCTTTTTAATGATGGTCCGAGGGATAGTTTTTCGTCCTTTTCTTATTTGAACATCAGAGGATTTTCAAATAAAAAGTATTCTTAAATGCCAGTAAAAAATAGGTTACGAATTCACTGCAGCGTGTTTATTTACAAAAAATCTATAAATTTGTCCACTGTATTTCATTATTACTAGTGTGCCCTTAAGTTAAAAATAACGCAATGTAAGACAATTTAGAAGGTCTCGACCATAAAACTGTTACGTACAGTTCCGAATCTCGGACCAAGGTACTATCTTCATCCTACATAATTCGATGGGGCCGGTGGTGAGCAGATGACCCCGGGCTGGACGACAGCAAGGCTAAATGGGAGGTTCATTACCCTAGGCTAGACTATCGTTGTTACACAAAAATATATATATTCTGATACACACCGCTTTTTATACAGTACGATAAAAGTTTGACAGCTTTACTAAACCGGATTCTAAAATTCATCATTAATCTGACTGACTGATTGATTGATGTATAGATTTTAGGCATACATTCCAAGCTCTGGGGCAACTAAGGCCATTCAGCGTTGAAACGTAAATTGACAGAAAGGAAAACCTCGTAGTTGCACTATGAATCAACTGTTAGGAGAGGAAGGACAGTAAGATGGAAGAAAGAGAATACGAACGGAAGTACAGTAAAAGGAATGAGAGCAGTTGCAGCTATGGGCCGAAGGGACGCTGCAAAGACCCTAAGTAATGCCTACATTGCACTGAATGAGGTGCACTGACGGCACTACCCCCCTACGAGAATTATTAATCTGAGAATATGAAGTTCATATGATCAGAAAACTGGCTGACTGTAAATATCTGGGGCCATAACTACCATAGTTACCGACATCGAGTAATAGAAGGTTTTGAAGGTAATTAAACAATTCCACACATTCTGCTGCCACTTACAACAAATCCCTAAGATTTGTTGAGAGAGAGAGAGAGAGAGAGAGAGAGAGAGAGAGAGAGAGAGAGAGAGAGAGAGAACACCAATGTCATGAAACAAATCTTTTACCAAATGGATTTTGAAATGCACCTAGCAAAAACTACAAAGACTGCTCAGTAGTTAGAATCCTGCACACCGTTTAAAGAAAAAGTAAATTACAGGAAAAAAAGTTTATTACCTAAAGCAGTTAGTACACAAAGTTTCCAAGCAACAGGTTCAACATAAAAGGCCAGAACTCGGTATTAATCAAACAATAAACAACAGCAGGCAACTATTATGAAGGAAATCCTCCTAACAAAGACACTCGTTATGGAAACTCTCGCAATTGCACAAATAAGAGAAAAAACAAAAGAGAAAACAATGGAAGTATTGAGCTGGATGTTCTAAAAATAGATGGATCAAAAGAAGACTCTTTCAAAGGGCTATAAAAAGCAATAGCCGAGCGTTTTCTCGGTAATATAAGGTCAGGTCTCGTACGGTAAATTGCAACGCCAGGTTAATATAAATCAATCCATCATTCACCATGTCATTTTGGAGTTTTTACTTCAAAGAATGTCAGTTGTAACACCAAGTTAAGTATACCTTAGTTTAACCAGACCACTGAGCTGATTAACAGCTCTCCTAGGGCTGGTCCGAAGGATTAGACTTATTTTACATGGCTAAGAACCAACTGGTTACCTAGCAACGGGACCTACAGCTTATTGTGGAATCCGAACCACATTATACCGAGAAATTAATTTCTATTGCCAGAAATAAATTCTTCTAATTATTCATTGGCCGGTCGGAGACTCGAACTCGGGCCAGCAGAGTGCTAGCCGAGAACTCTACCGACTCGTCCAACGAGGAACTAGTGAAATAACGGGTTGATTGATTAATTGGTTCGTGTTAACCTGGCGTTACATGCACGAAGAAAACCAGATTGTGAAGTGTAACAGGTTCGATACACCTTAGGTCTCCCCACCTATGAAATAAGGCAACATTGGGTCTGGTAAATTCTTGGAAAGGCGACCTAGGAGAGCCAGACACAGTTAGAACTGAAAAGCAACCTTGACAATCTTTTGGACCATCAGCACTGTTTTGCAATCCCATGCCATAAGGTAACTCATAGTCTCTTGCAACAGACCTTTTAAATCCGGCAATGGGTCATAATGAATATAGAATTTTGGTCAAAGGCCAAGCGCTGGGACCTATGAGGTTATTCAGTGCTGAAAGGGAAACTGACAGTAGAAAGGTTTGAAAGGTGTTACAGGAAGAAAACCTCGCAGTTGCGCTAAGAAAAAATTGCTAGGATAGGTGGATAGCAAAATGGAAGAGAGAAAATATGAATGGAGGAGGTACAGTAAAAAGAATGAATAGGGTTGCAGCTACGCGCTGAGGGGATGCTTGAGTAATGACTACAGTGCACCGCGTGAGGTACACTGATGGCACTACCACCCTACGGGAGCCTTGAAAAAGTTTACTGGTCACTAAACCTAAAGAACTGAAATGATGTGGAGCACTCAGCAGCTTTCATTATAAAATGAGCTGCAAATGGAGAAGTAAATTCAAGTACAGGTTAATTGTCGACAAAATCACGAAGTCTAAGAGAGTAAAGCGTGACAGACTATTCACACGATCCCATAAAGTAATTAAGTTAGCAGAAAATACCATACAGGAAATCACAACCATGAACGACATCAACAAAGGATGCCCAATTTTCTCCTCTTAAATGAGCGTCTATTGCCATTGTATGCAACGTTTTGAGGTGGTTCAGTAATGTGGAAAGAATGGAGGATGAAAGGTTAGGTAAAAGTTTCAAATTCGAAAGTGCTATGGGGAAGAAGAAGATGAAGATAGAGAAAGGGACTGGACAGATGGAGTGAAAAAGTTACTGGAGAGGAGGGCCTTAATATCAAAGAAGTCTGAGAGTGGTGCAAGGCTGAGGTGAGTGGCGCAGTATGAGTTGTGGTGTTTGACCCACAGCTGTTCAGGCTTCTGCGTAGTTGTATGAAGCGGCAAATGCTGTGGAATTTTTCTACACAGGTTATCCATCCACGATACAAAGTCAAAGTTAAGTATAGATGTAGCTGTGATCATTGCCCTTTCTTTCCTTCAAAACTACCCCTCTTAAGGAAACCATTTAATGTAATATAATATAATGTAATATAATATAATATAACATATAATTATCACGGTGCACTCCAAGTACTTGGTTATTACACAACTAACCACAGTATTCAAAAATTTACCTCACTTCAGCCAGATACCTGAACTCTCATAACAATAAAATTACGACAGAGTACTCTACAGGTAACAGTAATCCCTTAAAAAGCTTTATTAATCACGTGAAAAATCAAACTAAGTTTATCAAAAGAAGTGTGAGGTATCAATAATCAAACAAGAAATATACTAGAGTAAAAGGGCATCACTCCATCAAACAACTTTAACTGTCTCCCTGATCTTAATTCACTTCAGCAAAACTACAGGAACAAAAAATGTTTATCACTTTGCCTTATGCACCCAATTAATCCTATTCACTGGTGGTCAATAAATGAAACAGTTTTTTTTTTTACACAAAAATTTACTTTTAAATCAAAATTTATAATTAGAATTCACAATCTGAAAAATTTACTATTACTTGAAAACAACACAATATTTAATTAATTCTTGAATTAAATTATTAAACAAAACTAAATCACAAAAACTTTAAATTATCAAAAAATTAAATTAATCAAGCAAAATCTAAACTATCAAGAACTACTCAAGATCTGAAAAGATCTTAATAAATGAAAATTAAATCAAACATGCCATGTTAAATTAAGAAATATTTAAAATGCTATGTAAATAAATGCTAAATCACAAATATATAAAATTGAAATATCAAGAGATTGCAAACACAAGAGCACACAAAAATACACAAAAGAATTATCAATAATAATTTCACTAAAGCAAAAATTCTCTTAATATACCTTATTATACCATGGTCATAATAAGTAAAATTCACTTTACCTTACACAAGCTTGTGAAAACTTTTGTAAAATTACTTGCAGATGCTCTAGATTCATAAAACACACTTTTTTATCAGGCTCCTTCACAAATATACAATTTTCATAAATTCAGATCGCAAAAGCTAAGACTAACACCAGTGACCACATTAACACTTTACATTAATAATTACTCTCTTTTGAATAGAGAGAGAGAGAGAGAGAGAGAGAGAGAGAGAGAGAGAGAGAGAGAGAGAACCAATATGAATGGTCTCTGAAATCAGAATGTATAAATCTGAAGATTCCGGGTATGAAATGAACCAGTCATATGACGTCATTAAGGCATTTTGGGAAGGAGATACAAAGAAGGTTCTAGAAGGAAGCAAAACGTGTTGAACTGCAACCTTACAAAACATGACGTAATCGATCGAGACATGTACTCTCACTCTCAAAAGGGCATATGTGATTCGAACAAAAAAAAATCATATGGGACATGATCAGAACATCACATGATCAGAGCATTGTAATCTTAAACATAACGTAATTGCCATGTGTTTCAGTGCAACACTGGTTCTATTTCTCAAAAGGTACACGTCTCTACCAGAAAATCGTATGGAATACATGTAACATTACGAAATCACTCATCTTCTTCTCAAATGGAACAAAGCTTTTACAGAAATCTTAACATGATCAAACAGACTGCAACTGGCTAACTATGACTGGCATGTTTTAAAAACAAAACGAAAACCCCCAGGTTGGTTTTCTGAACAGAGCAGTGACTGTTATTCCTGACCTGTCAGCGCTTTATCTTAACTGGTGACAGATGGCACATCTGGTCTAAAACTCAAATTTCTCTCTTCCACTACTGCGCTATTATCAAGAAAGATATTATCAATTCTAAATTATGCTGCTAAGTTATCTAAATCACTAACTCTTTTGAGATCTGACACTACACTACATATGATATTTCAACAATTATTATTATTACATATAACACATGATAAACAGAAGAGTAAATATATCAAGACTACAGGTTGATATACATACATATTACAAGGAAACATCATGAAAAAATATATATATACATACATATTTTATATATTTTATATATATATATATATATATATATATATTTATATATATTTATATTATATATATATATATATATATATATATATATGAGAGAGAGAGAGAGAGAGAGAGAGAGAGAGAGAGAGAAACTGTATCCAATAAATTTTTATGAAGCAATAAATTTCATACTCCCGTGTGTACCTGTCCAGGTAATAGATCACCCTGTCTTTTCTAAATGAAAAAAAAATTGACGGGAAAGAAACGGATGCAGTATCATTTTTTTATTTAAATTTTTCTGCTGATATATTGTAAATTAAATCAAATAGGTTTAACGCAGAATTAATCACTGTTAAAATAACAATAACAATTGATTAAAACAAAGTTGAAGTAAATGGCATTTTTTAATATGAAAAAGGTAACTGAATGGGAAACAAATAAAACCAAAGAACAGAATAAGAGATAAGTATGCGACAACGGGAAAATGAAGCGAATTCTAATGGGTTACATGAAGCCTGAAAGCCTGGGACGCAAGCAATCTATTGTCATCAGAGCTCTGGCTATTTCTAGCAACCAGCCTTGATACAAATCATTTATGCAAAGCCACGTTCAGAGATCGTCATTAAAAATGGCATCCTTTCAGTGAGGAACTAGAATCGACACCTTTAGAAAACCCACATTCATTCCTCATCCTTCGTTTCAACGAGGATAAAGTACACTGCAGGTTTGCGCGGACGCTCTTCGGACAGACCAACACCAGTCTTGTGTAATTTCCTTATTCTTTACTTATTTCTTTCTTTCTTTCCTAATTTATTTAATTATTTATTTATTTATTTATGTAAACAAATTTCTTTTATTTTTCTCTTTTCATTTACATTTTAAAATCAGGTGTTATGGAACATGACTAAAATCTTAACAGCCTTTTCGCCTTCTTCTAGGCTAGTTGTTATGAGATCACAGGTCCACAGCGGGCCTCTTATTCAATCAAACACCTTACCATCTCTCTTAGGAGCTGCCACTGTGCAAGAACTCGTTCGGGCATAAGGCCGTTATATAAAAACCAACCAACCTTACGGGCTACTTCCCATAACAATAAGTGCACAATACGAACGATGGTGACACGTTCGTTCAGTCCCAAAAACGTTTCCCGTTTCTTAGGAGGCAACGTGATACAGGAGTGGTAAGGGACGCTCGGATTATCGTGTTATGCTATTCTTGTTTGTTGATCCCAGCACATATGGAGTGCTTTATATATTTATTTAATTCCTCGATGACTCCTTACAAGATCTCAATATGCTGATATGAGAGAGAGAGAGAGAGAGAGAGAGAGAGAGAGAGAGAGAGAGAGAGAGAGAGAGAGAGAGAGAGAGAGAGAGAAATATATGTGCCACCTAAAAGTAACGTAGCTGAGAGAGAGAGGGAACAGGAAATATGTGTCACCTGTAAGTAACGTAGCTGTGTGTGTGTGTGTGTGTGTGTGTGAGAGAGAGAGAGAGAGAGAGAGAGAGAGAGAGAGAGAGAGAGAGAGAGAGAAAACAGGAGATATATGTGCCACCTGAAAGTAACGTAGCTGTGATAGAGAGAGAGAGAGAGAGAGAGGGGAGAGAGAAAGAGGGAGAGAGAGAGAACACGAAATATATGTGCCACCTGTAAGTAACGTAGCTGAGAGA
Organism: Macrobrachium rosenbergii; assembly: GCF_040412425.1. Lineage (NCBI taxonomy): Eukaryota > Metazoa > Arthropoda > Malacostraca > Decapoda > Palaemonidae > Macrobrachium > Macrobrachium rosenbergii. The sequence goes on along the minus strand of NC_089796.1, from coordinate 16,956,744 downwards.
GAGAGAGAGAGAGAGAGAGAGAGAGAGAGAGAGGAGAGAGAGAGAGAGAGAGAGAGAGAGAGAGAGAGAACAGGAAATATGTGCCACCTGTAAGTAACGTAGCTGAGAGAGAGAGAGAGAGAGAGAGAGAGAAGAGAGAGAGAGAGAGAGAGAGAGAGAGAGAGAGAGAGAACAGGAAATATATGTATCACCTGTAAGTAACGTAGCTGAGAGAGAGAGAGAGAGAGAGAGAGAGAGAGAGAGAGAGACAGGAAATATGTGTGACACCTGTAAGTAACGTAGCTGAAAGAGAGAGAGAAAATAAAAAATATATGTGCCACCTGTAAGTAACGTAGCTGTGAGAGAGAGAGAGAGAGAGAGAGAGAGAGAGAGAGAGATTTAGATCTCTAACCTACACATAGTAATACTCTGAAGCCCGAAACAGCATTAAGAAATGGGCCAGGTCCTCGTAAGACCTCTACTGACGAGAAGTTGAGAACCAAAGTGCGTAATCGTAATTTCCATCCTTTGCATGAATAATAATAATAATAATAATAAATAATAATAATAATAATAATAATAATAATAATAATAATAATAATAATAATAATGTCATCACTATTACCAACGGGAGAAAAAGACCCATTATTAAGTGAAATTTGTGTTTCTATTTTCTTCTTGTTATACATATTTTCATCACTAAAATCTGTTTATAAAAAAAGAGGAAATTAAAAACACAAATATCACTATATGGCTTTTCTCATATTATCAACTGCAATATGAATTTTATAACACATAAGAGAACTCAAAAATATCAACAAGCAAATATATATATATATATATATATATATATATATATATATATATACTGTATATATACATACATTTATACTGGATGAGGCCGTCATATAAATCAAAGGGAAAAAGGCACAGCGTTTTAAAATCCTTCCAAGGCCTCTCATAAATATGTAAACCATTTGACTTGTTAACATTCCAGACACTGCGCTCAGGAAGTCTGGCAAATCCTTCCCACATAATAATGTCTGCGTTACCAACACTACATTGATCGTTGCATTTAATATTGATGTTGGATCAAAATGGAGTAAAAAAATAATAATAAAAATAGAAAAAACTCAGTAAAAAGACTGAGGTTCTCAATCCGGAAATGCAAAGCCAAAAAAATCCCAGGGGGGAAAGTGATCGTGAATACCAATATCCGGTGATATTGCGCGACAAGAAACTTTGCAATCAATCATCAGACTCGTATTCATACCCCCCTGAGTTCCGATACACACGCTTGGCTAGATTAATTCCTTACTTTTCTTTTATGCTGTACTGAGAAGCTGGTCTGAAAAGACTGACTGCGGGATTGATGAATTATGTTATATCGTCCATCGTGTTTCCCTGACATAAGTAATAAGCTCGTAATATCTGAAAAAAAAAATTTATGATGACAAATATTTTTCATCTGCAAAATTGTGCAACAACTTTCCTACGCAAAAAAAAAGTATAAACAAGCGCAACAACTAATACGACAGCCTCGACATTGCTCAAAACGAAACAACAACGACAACAGCTGACAAAACATCCTTGACAGTATAAACGACAAAACAGAAAGTCAAAACAACAAAACAACGACAGCAGCTGAGATATCCACATATTGCACGACAGCAAAACAAAGTAAATACATTTCGAACGTTCTTTATTTTCTGAATAACATTGTTTTTGGAATTCTCTTTTTGCTTCTGTTTTCTAATACTTCTTTCCCATAGGCGCCATTTAGGTAAGCGCATTTTGTTGCCTGTTCCATTCCTGTTTAAATTTAGTCTCCTTTAGAAAAATCACCTGTTATCTAAAGAGAAAAAAATACTCTCCGTAATTAAAGTGAAATGTACTCAAGTTATTCAAATACAAAGAGTACATTTATCTTTTAATCAGATTAATTTTCCTTAATGAATATACTGTTAAGTCCACTGATATTTACACGAAAATTCCTTCCCGTTATTCAACTGAATATTCGCGTTATCTAAAAAAAAAAAAAGGTCCCTTGGGATTTTCTTGTGGATAAAAAATATCTTATTACCAGAATAAGTTATCTTGGTTTTAAATAGAAGGCAATTCTTTTGATACGTATTAAAACGGAAAACTCTCTTCATTTTGTTTTCAGAAAAAAAAACACTATTCCTGACAGCTTGATAAAAAAAATCAACAAATTCAAAACTGCAAATTTTTATTACTAGACTTGTGAATGTCTAACATCTAACATTCATCAGTTCAACCCTCATTCTGGTAAACGGCCTAATCAGTAATTCAAATGAAAAGAAAAATCACAGTGTGAAAAACATCTATGAATAAGAGCTTTACCACCTATTGTCAGCTTCTTCACTGGAGAAAAATCATTTTGACCAAAGTGTTGGATCAGTGTATTGGCTGAACTGATCTTATTAGTTTTCCTCACGACATTGTCTCTGTGTGTATTAAATCATCGATGATTATCATACCATCCAAAAACATACTCATTGCTTCCTTGTCATCAAATGTCAAAGACAAACCCCTAACGATGATTTTGAGGAACAGTTTCATGCAAAGTTAAGTATGCCTTAGTTTAACCAGACCACTGAGCTGATTGACAGCTCTCCTAGGGCTGGCCCGAAGGATTAGACTTATTTTACGGGGCTAAGAACCAATTGGTTACCTAGCAACGGGACCAACACAGGTAACTACCCTTTACGTGTCAATTGCAGGTCTATTCACTAAAACCTTACAACGATCGGTCCCGGAACCCCGAATCATTCAGCGTTAGTATTACAATCATTCCTTAAATGCTTTACATTCAATCATTGTCCTAATCGAATACTGGCACTCTTAAATGTCATATTGGTTAGCTATTATACGGGAATGCTCCTAAATTTATCCGACGACGAATTTGATAATGCTCCCAAGGCAAGCAAATCACATGCTTCGCTGAGTTAAAACCATCCGACAGGATTTCAATTTAGGGTTAAATGGGTAGAACTTGCCTCAGGCCAGACAGCTATTTTGTTCGTCAGTGGTTTAGAGATGAGCGTAAATAGCATACCCCTGATGCAGGATACCTTTTGTACATTTATTTTCGAGATTTCAAAAAGAACGTAAAGCAAGATTAAATATAAAACAGAGGTCTTATATGTTTCCTCACCCCCCCCCCTCTCTCTCTCTCTCTCTCTCTAAATGCATTTCCATCATATCTATAAATTTCTCATATTTTTTACCCGTCGCTTTTATAAGTCAGTGGCATTCATATCAAATAGTTTCATTCTTTTTCCCCTCTCAATTAATATCCATACTTCAGTTTCATATCAAACAATTGGCTCAACAGTCCTCTTATATATATCCCACTGTTTCGAATTACACTCCGCTTCTCTTCCGAACCTTTTCTTCTGATCCTTCTATCTCTCCTTATTCCTCTATTTCTGTGATTCATTTCATCTCTTTAACCAATGTCATCCACTTCATCTACTCTCGGGTGCTTCAATGAACAGGACACTTCCGTTCTTCTGCAATTCCACGTTTACATGCATTGCTACATCTTCCTGGCTTCCATTTTAACCTAGCCACTTTAGTTTTGCAAACATTCACGTTCATCCTTATCTTCTTGAAAGCACGCTCTCCAACGCTTTCACCGGTCTCTGAAGCTTCTCGTTACTACCACAGCAAGCACGGTGTCGTCAGCAAAAGCGTCGATGATCATGGTGGTTCATGCTAATTTTTCATGTCTTTGCAAGCAGTTAAAAAAAATTTATTCCCAATATTGCCGGTTGTATCGTAGCGTGTGAACATTTATACCTTTCTAGGTTGCACAGCTTAGTTATGTATCTTTGCAATATGTTCGTAATTGCAATTGTGCTGTGAAATAGTTTTCAATTGCAAAACCTTCATATGTTCCTATGTTCAGTAATGTTAATTTGCAATAGCTTCCCAAGATTCTCTGCTGAGCAACTTTTATTTGCAGTTTATTTACAGGTTGTTCTGCAATATTCGTTATTTGCAATTCTTTCCAACTTTACTGTGCAAAATTAATTAGCAAAATTTGTACATTTTTTTTACTGTGTAATGGTTACCTGCAACATCTCTGCATGTGAGTAACGTTTATTTAGCAATGTATCCATAGGTCGTTCTGCAACATAATATTTATTACAGGATTCTCAGTAGTGTGTTCGTTATTGGCAATATCGGTCCAGCTTTCTCTACTAGGTGTTGTTAATTTGCAATCATTCTGAAGTCTTTATTGTGCGATGCTTATTTGCAATATCTTTGCACTCTTCTCTTTAAACTAATGTTTACTTGCAATATCTTTTCAGGCTGCAACTACTACGGATTCTCCGCAATGTTCTTCGGCACATTCTCCATGTGCATCCACGCCAGCGTCAGCGTCATACGATACATTAATATCTGTCATCCAGAAAAAGGTAAAACCATTCGAATACTAAATAATCTTTCAATTTATCAAAGCCGTATTTTTAACAGATATGTAAATGCATGAGCTCAAGCAGACGACCGCACGCACGCCCACATACATGAACATTTGTCTGGATATACAGGTGCATACATATTCATACATAATGAAAATGCATGTTCGTATGAATACCTAATTCACGGGCTGGTATTCGTAATGTCGAGGATGGACGACATTCCCGAGACATGTCGTGATCTCTAATTGCAGTTTCCTAGATATTTACATACTGTAGCATTCATGGAATTCCGTATTCATTAAGACCTCCAGCTAAGACGAACGAAGACTATAGCACTTGACCTTAATCTACATTTTTAAAAATAATATGAGATGCTGAGTTGTATTGTGAACAACTAACAGAAACCAGTTAGAAAGGGGTGAAATACAAATAATAACAAAATGAAAATTAAAGGTGTGATTAGAAATATATTCTTGAAAAACAAACGAATGTCATCTGGAAAAGATGGATGAA